>NC_085013.1:14131367-14153867 GCF_963854185.1 Sardina pilchardus | reverse complement strand
ACAGCCCCCCAACGTTTGCCGTTGGCCACATGAATTCACATTCAAGCTGCACGAGACCCCAAGTATTATCAACCTAGGGAAAACAGAGCAGGACGTGCTGAGGGTAAATCACTTAATTTTGGGGTCAGTAATTTCGTATTTACCTCAGCTGCCATTGGTTAACAGCCTGTGAAGCCAGCTATCCCCACAACTATTAACCATGTGTGACAACCAGTTCTCAGTGGCGGGTCAAATAAAAATGAATGGATGCGATTTAATGGCTTTTCATATCAGGTGTGTGTGTGTGTGTGTGTGTGTGTGTGTGCTGGGGGAACTTCAGTGCTCTAGTGTGAAAGAGAAAATATTGGGGATGTAAAAAAGAAAAGAAATGGACGGATGCTGAAAAAACACCCATCTTTATTATGGACTCTGACATGCTTTCAAGGGCTCAAGGTGACTTCAATCCTGCGAGTATTTGCATTGATTTTGAGCCAAGGCCCTGGCTAAATGAGAGGGTGGTAATGCATGCTGATGGCACTGAAGTGATCCAGGGAGCATTTGCATTCACATTCTCCAGGAGACTGGCAGCTATATGAGCAGACTGAACAGTGAACACACATACTCGCTAGCACATGCTAATGTACATCTTCATGCAGAGTGACTGAGATGAAGCTAAATATCACGGCACAGTCGTATTTCACATTCTATTCCTGTCCACATTTCAAGCCCTAGCAGGTCTCAGGAATGCTGGGACACACACACCACTAAACAGTCCCCCAATATTCGTTTGGCTGGCTGGCCTCCATGATCGCATGTGTCTTGCATTGGAACTGTAATGAGCTTAGCTGTGAAGAGCCAGAGATAGGGAGAGTTTCATGCCACAGATTTCCCTTTGAACGCCAGGCAGACTACTGACACTAGATTCACAGAAATGGAATGCAATTCCTTGCAAATATTGCTAAATGACAGAGACCATTTTACACACACACACTCTCTCTCTCTCTCTCTCTCTCTCTCTCTCTCATACTTGCTCGTTTTCTGTTATGACAATCGTAACAAAGCTTCTGGGGAACGCAGCCCTGACCAACACAAACACAGGCCACTACCAACACAAACACACACACACACACACACACACAAACACACATCACCCTACCATTTTAAGACCTGGGAGCAGCCAAAAAGAGTGCTCCACACCCAGCAGGTGAGAATAATAGGCTAGCACCTCTGGCCCATCAGGGCCATCTGAGTGGGGCAGTGGAATGGTGCGGTGCGGTGGCTGTATGCGGTGCAGTGTGGGGGTGCGATGCGTTGCGATGCAGTGTAGTGGCTGTGTGCAGTGTGGTGCGGTGCGGTGTGGTGCGGTGACTGTGTGCAGTGTGGTGTGGAGGTGCGGTGCAGTGTGGTAGCTATGTGTGGTGCGGTGCGAGAGTGGATCATGGAGAGGGGAGGCGCGGCTCTGACTCTGGGATGGTAATTGACGGCTGCCGCTGCTGCTGCACTAATGGAGCCTGTGTGCAACCAGGCACTGTGACATCCTGCCAACGTGAAACAGCTTGCAATCGCCTGTAGGCTCCCTTTTTTAGGAGCACACTTTCTTTACAGTATTTTCCCCTCTCTCTCTCTCTCTCTCTCTCTCTCTCTCTCTCTCTCCATGTCTCCATCTCTCCATCTTCCTCTCCCTGCATGTGCCTCCCTCTGTTTTTCTCTCCAGCTGTCTTCCACTAGCTCACACGTTTTTGCCCCTCCGTTTCACACACATTTTTATTTTGTCTTACCCTCCCTCTCTCCGATGCTCTTTTTCAGCCCTCTATTGCTCTTTCTACACCCACACTCTCCCACTTTCATGTTTTCTTTCAGTCTCTTTCCTTCTCTCTCTCTTTCCCTCCCTCTCCCTCTCTCTCTCTCTCTCTCTGAGAAGTTATCCAGATGACGGCCATTAGAGAGCTGTTTGTGGCTCCCTGTTGCGGTCGGCTTCCAAAAGAGTGAAAAGAGAGGGAGGCATGTGCGTGGCAGGCTCCACATGCTGGCACAGACACACTCACACACGCATTAACACGCACACACACACGCACACACACACACACACACACACACACACACACACACACACACACACACACACACACACACACACACACACACACACACACACACACATTCACACTCCTTATCACACCTCCCACACTGCAATGGAAAGCAAAATCAAGCCAATCTGCATCGGAGGTGGTATGGAGGGAAGTATACCTCCAGCACAGTAATGAAAAAACAATATATACCTTTTAATGCCGCTCCCATTAATTAACCCTAGTGTGTGCCATTTAACAGCAGCACTCCCATCACTGTAGAGAACGCATTAATGAAAGCCTAGAGTCTAACAAAGGAGGGCTGTAAAAGCCTTATTTCTGGACAGGGAGCAACTGTGGAAAGGCCCATACGGGAGGAAGATATGAGGTGAGTTTGGGCAGTGAGAGAGAGTCAGCGTATAGCAGCCTTGTTAGAGTAATTGGCTCTACCCATCTGAATATCTAAAGAGCTGGAGGGGAGGTGAATGAGGAGGGGGATTGTGTGTGTGTGTGTGTGTGTGTGTGTGTGTGTGTGTGTGTGTGTGTGTGTGTGTGTGTGTGTGTGTGTGTGTGTGTGTGTGTGTGTGTGTGTGTGTGTGCGTGTGTGTGTGCGTGTGTGTGTGTGCGTGTGCATATGTATGGTGTGTGTGTGTGTGTGTTTGGGGTGATTGCCCTCCCATGAAACAAAATGGAAAGAGCGGCGCTTCATCCCAAGGCCAAATCTCTGCCTTAACGAGCCTTTCAAAGGGGAGCGCCGGGCGCCCGCAGGGGAAGTCCGACTTCAGAGCGCCGCTCGCTGATGACCGCCATAAAACTCGCCGTGTCACCATTAACACTTTACTTCGACACGCGGCGTCCTTTTGATGCATTTCATTTGATGCCATTTGCATAAAAGCCTTAAATCCAACCTGATACTTTGCAGAGGTCAGTGGAAGTCATGTATCTCTTTTTTTTGTAAATATAAAAGGCAGCGGTGCTTTTGAGAATGAAAGAGCTTTGAAACAATCTGAGAAATAATGCCAGAGACCTCTGTGTAAGGACGTGTTCGCTTCCGATTTTCTAACTCTATAGAGGCAGGAACACCAGGGCTTTTGAATTAGACTCAGGGATAGCATAGCATAGAGAATAGTGGGTATGTACTGTATGAATGTGTCCTACACACATACACATATATTTTCACATTAAACAAAAGCATTCTGGTTAACTGGAAACATTCCTTCAATGATTCTCAGCAACCAGTGATCCCCATCTGGACACTAGAGAGACATGACCTGCTTCCATTCACCAGACTTTCTCACTCACTTGCTCACTTCCACTCACATGGTTGCACACAGGGGTCATTCCATACACATTAGCGCCCTCTCCGCTAACCCGCCCTTGACCACCTCGCTCAACCAGAGCCCATTCCCCTCCATCTGACCGTCCCACATGGTCCATATCTTTTCGGTCCCACGTGGTGCATCTCTGTCAGACGTGAGTGGGAGTGGAAATTGATTCGAAGAACCAAAAGAGGAATCCCATTCACGCCTTTTCGCGGTGGGCAGTGACGCGCAGGTGAGTAATGTTGGTGTCAGGACGCGGAGCGCGGTGACAGCTACTCAATGTTAGTTTGCACCGCGTCCCACCGGAACGCCTGCGGCGCTGTTTACATGCTGAAGGTCATTTACAGAGACGCGCGTCTCGCTCTCCTTGCTTGGGTAATAAAAACACAGGGAAACTGGCTGAAACTGGCAGGTGACTCCTCTGTCCCCAATTAGGATTGAACCAAGCAGAGGAATTCTCCTTCGAAACGAGCAAATCACATGACTGACTTCAAATGTCATTGCTATTAGCTGTAAGACAGATAATCCAAAGGGGTGTGAAGCGTGCGGCTCACATTGTTTTTATTCAGTTATGCAAGACCATTGATAGAGATCTACTATGGCTTTGCTGACATAATGTGAGATAAAGTGTCAATAGGCTAATTAGCGCTGCTAATTAAAATGCAGTATGGAGGCATAATAAACTAAAGCAGATTAGACGTGCTACATTGTGCCTTGAGGTTTTCCGGTGGCAGTTACCTGGTAAATCGGCCACACTGTGTGAAAACATTTCAAGTCAGCTCAGTGCGTTGGACAAGATTGCTCTTTCATTCAAAACAATTGAGTTGGCCTCTTAAAGCTGCTCAAAGCCGATTAACAACTTTTCTCCGTATGGTGGCCCACTTGGGACACGCTTCCCATTCCGGCCTCTCTGCCAATTGTGATTGTGATGGAAATCCAGGGGGCTAGACTCGAAAGAGGTGACACTCTTCAGTGAATGGAGAAGAAAAAAAGAGGAAATCTCTGCTCCATTCCGGGCCGGAGTCTATGGGAGCGGGCGGACAGGCGATGGTGATGGGGCCCAGAGCCTCCCTGAGAGGACGCTCTGTCTGGCCCCCGAAACCAACTCATTTCTCAAGCCACTGAGTCTGGCATGCCACACGGGTCCCAAAGACCCACCGGACCAGCCTGGGCCAGACATCGGCCTGAAACACAGCCCCAGGACAGGGACACAAGGCTGGGAGCGCTACTCTGTAGTAAATGAATAGTGTATAACATTATAATTTCTTGGATGGCTCTGATTGTGAATAATTTGATTGGTGTTGTCCATTTGCACAAAGCATTATCATAAGGTCCCTGCCATCTTTCCTTCAAATATACAGTGAGAGCAAACACTATAAGCAGTTGTGCTGGGATCAATGTGCAGTGATACAGTTTCTAACACACCATAATATAATTATCATAAATACTTAGTCACTTACTGTCACTTCCATTGCCATTAGTAACATTTAAATCAGATGTAACAAATAAAATAACAACATTTGCACTTAACTGCCTGTTGCTCCCTTGCACCTGTCTAGCGGATAATGGCCATTACATCAAGAACAATTTTCTTGTTGGTTGATTTGAACAGGAACTGCTGTGCCATGGTAAAATACTTGTGCCATATTTAAGGCTAATCACCGGGCTGAAAAGACCTCTTCACAGCACTTCCTCAGCCCCATTGACAGTAAGCCACAGTACAGGGCCTGTGCTGGGAGAAAGCATTTACACTTTTAATGGCCTGTTTGCTTAATCCACTTCAGTGGGCGGCCCAAGGCACTCTGTGATGTTCCCTCTCTGATTGCTTGGTGACATAAAGCTCCTGCTCCAACACAGTGAAAAGCTGCGAAGTCCCAGAATTCCCGTGCTGTGCAAGAAGCCTGTGAGATTTACAGAATACTGGTGTACAGTCTCCTACTATATTATTGGTAGAATTATATTGCAACAAGAACTACTACAAATATTTGGATTTTCTTGAGATGGGAAAAATCAGTATAGTATTGTGCATTATCTTATGTGACACTCAAGACTCATAGTGAAATGATGGGACTCCCTGAACAAACACCCGGCTCTGTAAGATTAATTTGACACCCCTTAGGCAGGTTCACATACTGTCCACTGAGTGAGTCTCATGTGAGTGCTCACCACCTAGAGGAACAATGAACTGCTGAACATTACGTCCTGTCAACTCTGGACATGTCATCACTGTGTAAGGACAACTGACAGCAGCTAAGACGACTGCTGGTGATGATGGTGGTGGAAACTGGTAGACATCTGCCAGCAGCTACTCTTTCCATGTCAAATTGCTTCCACCAACCTTACTGTAGGTACCAAGGTATTTGGCACTAATGTCCCCCTCACTGGAGACTGCTTATATCATAGAGCTCACAGCTCTGTAGGAGAACTTGAGTCTGGACGTCTACAAGTGGCAGCAGAAACAGAAGCAGGAACCAGCATGACTAGAATACTAAAGTCTATCAGTTGAAGAGGGCAGCAGAGGATCTGTTGTGGTGGCGTCTATACCATCAGGCTGCCGGAGGAATGAGGAGTTCAAGGCGAGGCTCTGCAGATCAGTGTCGGAGGCGGCTCGTAGAGGCAGCCAGTGGATATGACTCAAGCAGAAGGACCCTTGAAGGACGATGAGCTCCAAGAACAAAGACACGGGCACCGAGGGGATCTTGGACGCCACAGTCCACTGTCGAGCCCTCCAGAGACGGAGCGAGCTAATCAATGCAGCGTTCAGGATGGAGGGTGCCGTGCGCACTTGAGACCTCCCACCTGTCAACTCCTGCCACCCTCCACGCCAGGCTGAATCTAATGCAAGTGCTCACCACCACTGACACAAGGGATTTGAGCAGCCTCTGAGCCAGCAGCGGTGAACACTTCCATTAGTGCTCATGTCCTGTGTTTTTGGACCTGTAAATATGACTGCCCCTGAAGCCTCTCCTCTCCTCTCCTCCCCTCCCCTCTATAGACTACAGTAGATCATATCCACTGAAGCTGATATGGACGTCTGAAGCCTGCACTGCTGATATCTAATGCTGAATGATGGGTTAGGGGTTGTGTCTGTTTGTTTTATCACACACTGACCTCAGATGCAGCCTGGCAGATGCCCTGCATGTCTAGCCGCCAAATAATGTAAATGGATTTTGGAGATTAAAAATCCATGTGCTCCAAATTCAATACAGACTGTTCGGAGGCCACAGAGGGAATATGCATTACACCTAATTCTATTAGACATAGCTCCAGAGCTTACAGAAAGCCCAGAGAGCAGGAACACAGACAATAACCTGGTTTTGGTGCAGCAACATGGGGAGAGAGAGAGAGCAAAATTGCAGGATTCTCCCAGAACTCTTAGCTTTGGAGCTTCTTGGAGGATAATGCGTAATACGCCATGAAGCCACCCTGGTGAGCAAACAGACATATAACCGTATGAAGGAATACGACGAGTCAAAGATAATGGATTCAACAACAACGTGATCCTGAGGCCTGGGTAACCTTGCGCGGTCTGAGTAAGAGAAACATCTGAAGTACATGGAGTACTCGGCGTTGCAATACCTGTTCAATCTGTTGCCTGGTTTTCCTTTCATTGTACTTGATTTCACTAATGGGATTCTTATAAATCCATACACTTCAATGACACGCTAATAACAAACAAGTTACTCATTATAAGTCTTGGGACCTATCAAATAACAGGCCTACAGGTCTGCTAACTCATTCAGTAATGCCCCGCTCTCCAAGTCATGTTGTTAGTCATTTGAGGCGGTTATCACCCAGCTGACAAGCTGTCAAATCCACACATTCTAACTCAAATGGCAGAGAATTTAAACATCACCCTAAACTCACTTCCCCTCAAACCTAAAGACTTTTGTATAACTAAAAACTCAGCCGTGTGTTTTTGAATGCCATTCTTGTGTTTGTCTCCAACCACGTAAAATATGAACTGACTCCAGGCTCAAATGCTGATGCTACTTCGTCACTATTTACGTCACAGCACACAAAAAGCTAAAACACAAAAGGACCAAGTTTCTCCCAGCCTACACACACTCTCTCTCTCTCACACATACACACACACAGAGCACATACTGTAAGTGTTAAGAGCGTAGGTGGATGGTGATCTGCAGTTTAAAAGTTCCTTTTGTGCTACCGGCTCTGAGCATCAAACTAAGAAGCCACAGCTGAGGCCCATCTGATTATATACACAGACACACACAGACACACACAGACACACACACACACACACACACACACACACACACACATAAATATGCACATACGCACATGCATACAGACACATACACACACGCACATACTGTACATACATACACACACGCAGGCATGCATGCACACACACACACACACACACACACACACACACACACACACACACACACACCTTCTCCTCTAATTTGTGGTGAGTGCCTGGGCCCTTTTGTCAGGGACTGGGTGGTGATGAATCCAGCACTAATGAGCGGCTCCAGGGCTCAAAGCCCAAACTCTCCTCGCCCCTGGCATTTACTAAAAGTCACATCCTCATTTCCATCCCAGTGATGAGCACAACTATATATGTGTGTGTGTGTGTGTGTGTGTGTGTGTATGTGTGTGTGTTCTTGTCAAGAGTAGATGTGAAGCAGACCTCCCACTGAGCCTCCTCGACCTTAAAGTGCACCTCCAGAGCTGGAGCGCTAGCCCCGTTCCTCCCGCTCCTCCTGCTCCTCCCGCTCCTCCTTCTCCTCCCTGCTGCTCCTCCTGCTCCCCCTGCTCCCTGCTGCTCCCTCAGGTGAGGAGGGCCTGCGTCAGTGGGATCCCCAGATCCAGCTCTGGCCTTGAATGAATGCTGGTAAAAAGCCTTGTCGAATACACACATCAATAACCACCGAGGGAATTGCCCTAACAGCCGTGGAGACAAAACAAGGCCCCTGCCCCCCCCCTCCCCCCTCCACAATATGTTTTAACTAAGTTGGGACCAGAAATTTTCCCATATCTCGTTTTACTTGATTAGTAAGTAACTCGAAAGTAATTGAGGAAGAAGCAGAAGGGGGTCTAGAGGATAATGATAATTTAATATGCCCTCATCATTACAAACAACTGACTGGTGAGGCGGGCATTGTTTGTTTTTCCTCTTGTTTTTTTTTCCAGGCTATTTGAGACCGCCAAATACTCGCATTAACAACGCCCCCCCCCCCCCCCCTCCCCACACACCAGGCTTGTGCACAATTCCGAATTTTAGAATTTGCCTCCATTCAATTCATGAGTTGGAATTTGAATTGAATTGGCCCCACCCCACAGGAAGTTGAATTTGAATTGGAATTGGAATGACAGGAAGTGGAATTCAATTCATGGTAATTCAAAACAAATTCACAGTCACATAACAGGACGAATGTGTTGAATCTCACATACATTCAGTTCAGGGAAAATTACATTGGAAATGTAATTGATTACTGTTTTCAATTATAAATTGTGTGTTTGTTGAGATCATATCTGACATATTTTGTGAAACTTAATTGTTAAACACTGCAAAAAAAGGGTGTCTAAGAACAAGATAAAAACACTAAATCTGAGGTAAAAGGTATACTCAAAACAAGTGTTCTGTCCATGCAGCAAGATAATTTCACTTGACAAGATTTTGGGAATTAAGATAAATAAAAAATCTAGAAATAAACATGGTATTTGGAAACTTAACATAAGCTGAAATTGCTAGTTTTAAAATCAGATTACTTATAAATATATTTTTTTACATCCCCAAAATAAGTAAAATATACTTAATATTAGCCTGAAATGCTGGTTGTAAAATTAGGTTACTTAAATGTAAACTGACCCAGATTATATTACTTTTACAAGTATATTATCTGGACTTTTTGCCTTTATTCAGATAGAGCAATGAAGATAGACAGGAAGCGAGTGGGCAAGTGATTGGGATATGACCGCAGGTAAGATTCGAACCGGGTCCCCGTGGGTACTTGCACGAGTACATGGTACTAATGCTGTAACCTGTTGTGCCACAGTGCCACAGCTTGTGACAAGTCTAGATTACGTGTATTTAAAGTTGTTACAGTTAACTATAAATATAAGCATAAACTGCTGTTTTTACAGTTTTTTCCAATCGTTTACACACTAAAATTAAGATTAACAGACAGTTAACAATACTTAACACTTAAGAAGCAAACGCCTGCGCAGAGTAGTACAACAGTAAGCACAAATTCAGCTTCACACTTTTTGCGAAACATTACACACAGTGAATGTCAAAACGTAAAACACATTTTCACACCTTAGACACAGATAAAGATTGTTAGGTACTTCCTTCTCATGATAAAGCCCTGGCTTGCCAATGACCACACTAATGAAGAAATTGAATAATCACATCCACCAGGTGTGTAAGCACACATGTGCAAAATTGAAAACGCAGCACTCAGGTGTGTTATGCTCGATCCTCGAGGGGCGTTCCCACTGATCTACAACTAACACTGGATAGACTCTCCCATTGTTTTCGCCCCATCATTCTTTATGTCGATCAGTGAGGATCGAGGCCAGAGGAGCGAGGGAGGACATATAAAAGCCCAAATGAGAGGCACCCATAGCCTGTGATGTGGTGAACTCTTATGGCCTGATCCAGCTAGACAGAGAGATGATTAGAGTATTATGTATTGTTGTTACTTGTTTGTATTGTTGCTTTAGTTTTTCTTCAGTGACTGTAAGTGTACAGTACTTTTTGTTTTTGTACAGATTTGTATTTTTCTACACTTTACAGTAGCAAGAACTATACTTTTGCCATTTTCTGTTGATTGACTTGTCACTGTAACTGAACATATGGTACAGTGAAAGAAAGAAATATTGCCTGCAGCATCAGTTTTGTGCATTGCTTGATGATGGTTCATCAAAAATATTTTTGTCATCTAAATTATCCTAATGCTCTCAAACAATATTTCTGAATAAGATCCATATATTGGAAGAGGGTTTTTACATATGTGTTTTGAATGTATTGTGTTGGTGTGTATAAGATGGACACAGTGTAGAATCATTCAAAGAATGTGTTAGTGATGAGAACAGTATAAGGTTTTATCAATGTGTTTATTGTTTTGACAGAAATATTCAATTTTGCTAACAATCTGTTATGTTCTGCTGATTGGGTGTGGTGTTTGGCTAATTGTGTGATATGTTTTGACAAAAAGAGCCCTGTTTTCAAAATTGTGTCTAAACGATTGGAAAAAACTGTAAGATGATATCTTAAATCTTAAATGTCATCCTAAATTAAGTCAAATTTTCTTGTTACTGAATCTTAAAACAAGCTTTATTTTGATGAGAATTTGAGGGAGAGATGTAAAATATCTCATTTTAACAGTATTTACCTAATGTTAAGATTAAATGCCTATTTGAGACAAAAAAAAAGATGTGCTTGATTTAAGATAGTGTAAAGTTGAACACTTAAAGTAAGAAATTCACTCTTAAAACAATGTAAATGATCTAACACTTCTAATGTATTTTTTTTTATCTTGATAAGAATCAAATAATTTGCAGTGTACCCTTAATTTATGTATGTGAATTGATTTGAATTTCATTGAATTTCAATTCTGCTTCCCTTAATTCAAATTCGAATTGTAATTCTGCATCCTGTTTTTGACCTCAATTCAAATTCAATTCAAACTCAAGAATTGAATTGGAATTTAGGAGTCATTCTCAATTCAATTCTGAATTTTGCACAAGCCTGCCACACACACACACACACACACACACACACACACACACACACACACACACACACACACACACACACACACACACACACACACACACACACACACACACACACACACACACACACACACACACACACCCCACCAGCCGCCAGCCTCAGTTTTGCATTCAAACACCCAGACGAATAATCCATTCCCATTTATTTATTGAACAGCCTCTGCGAGCATTAATGATTACATTAACACTGCCTTTCAATTTTCCAGTGTGGGATTGAATGTCCTACTTTGTTTGCTTGAGGTTTTCCTGCGGTGCATATGAAATGGAACCTATGAATAGGGGCCCATTTCCACTCAATGGATTGTGCTCTCTAAGAGGAAAGGTGTACAGTGTAGCACAATGCAATTCCCCCAGGGACGCGCCTGCATAACTCACAACCTACAATTACAATCTATCAGCTCCCCTAATGCCGGTTTGCAAACAAGTAAGCATGCAACGCCGAGATGACTGTCGGTTTGCCATTTGTGACTGAGGTGTGGGTAAGTTCGAGACCACTCGGGTAAACAACGAGAGAAAACGGCGGTAGAGGGGCTCGGGGAATTCATGGTAATGCAACAACAACATCCTTCATTCCAGCCGCACGATAACACACATCTCCATTTGGATCCCCTTGGCGTGGCACTGAGAACAGGCCGCCACACACAATCGCATGAACACATAGTTGTCTAATACAATCAACGCACGCCACTGAATGATGGCTCGTGGCATACTGATCATTTTTAAATAGAAAAATTGAATAACCGCGTGCACTGTGAACGGAATGAGTTGTACTTCATCAAAGCCACAGTGACAGCCCAGTACAGGGGGAAGTATGGGAGCACATAGCAGGGTTTCACATTCCCACTTTCATTATCTGCCTTGAGTAATTATCTGATTGTGACATGAAGCATCTCACCCGCGCGGCTAAAAGTGGTCAGCTAACTCCGTCGTGATGTGTTACACACTGCGATGGCACGACTGCAATGTGCGGATGGTCTTAATTTGATTCAGTCTCTGAGTAAAACTGACTGTCTCTTTCTCTGACCGTCTCCCTTTCTCTTTCTTTCTTTCTTTCTTTCTTTCTTTCTTTCTCTCTCCCTCTCTCTCCTCTCCTCTACTGGACTTCATCTGCATAATCTGTTTGTACTGTGTGCATCCAAGAAATTCCAATCCACCAGTCTTCCCTGTGCTGTGGTGACCGATCCATAAAAATCATTCTAAAATGCCATTAGAGTTGTTTAATGATGGCACACGCTCAGTATGACTTGGGCTCTATTTATTACTTGAGCTTTACTGTCCTAATAAATCCATTCAGGAAACTGAAGTGAGGATTGTTTTTTCTGATGTAGTCTATCTTATTCAATTCTATTCTGCAAACTAATGTAGCAAAATTGAATGATAATTTGACTAATGAAAAATTAAGTGTGTTTGCATATATACACACTCATATTATATATATATAGTATACATACTGTAATTGTTGTAGCTGACTTCATAAGTTATTGTGTCAAGTGAACATGTCATTGAAAATAATGTTTCCGAGGTAGTTTTTCCAAGTAAGGAAGGTAATACTGTATCTTTCACTTCCGCTTTCTGTCTTTCCCACTTGGGGATGACAAACATTTGGTCATCGCAGTCTCTGTTGGCCCAGCACACGCAGCAGCACACACTATATTATGTGTTGAACCCGCAGGAGCGGCAGCCGTAAACACTGAGTGGGGCCTCGCGGCCAGAAGGGATGGGACAGAAAAAAAAAAACCAGCCTTGAGACAAATTAGGAGAACATGCTAGAACAACCCGGAGGAACCGAGTGTGGCTCGCATGCGTTGTCCATGCTGCTCACTGGGAGAGGCAAGCAAATGCTCTTCCAAGAGACGAAGAGTCTGCCCATGCCTCGTCACTGCACTGCCACTGGGCCTTCTGGAACTTTCCGCCTCTATTTGGATGATATCGTGCATTTTGGGCAGTGGGGGTGAGTGAGCGAGTGAGTGAGTGAGTGTGTGGGCCTCGGCGCAGGAGCTGGTCTTGGCCCGTGGCTTCTGCTTCACGCCAGGGCGCAGAGATAAGACTGTGTGTGTGTGTGTGTGTGTGTGTGTGTGTTATTTATTTTTTTCTTATGATGTCCTACGCTGCGCATGGGGATTACCTGAAGGCAATAAGCCTCACTGACTCGCATCCACTGACATACTGATTTTCTCGCTTTTGACTTTTTTATGTCTCGCCCACTCACTTTCAAACATGCCCTAGTGCACACGCGCACACACTCAAACAGCACACACACACACACACACACACACACACACACACACACACACACACACACACACACACACACACACACACACACACACACACACACACACACACACACACACACGTACACACACACGCACGCACACACATTATATGCTTAAATAACCCTTCACAAATATGCTTTCTGTAATGGCTGGATTCTCCGAGCTGCTCTTTCTCCCTGACATTTCCTCCCTGGTCCTTGCATCTGGCCATGCCTCACACTTGCATTCATCCACCCAGCTGAAATCTTTCAGGAACTGCAACGTATTATCTCTGAGAGGGCAAACTGCACCATTCTCTCTCTCTCTCTTTCTCGCTCTCTCCATCTACTTCCCTCTCTCTATCTCCTGGCCTCTCTCTCTTCCCCTTATCCCTCGCATCCCCCCCCCCATACACACACACACGCACACACACTCATACACACACATGCATGAACACTATCTATCTCTCAAAACACATGCCCTTTTCAGCTGTGCAGAACATACCATATCTCTCTGGGGCTAGTTCATTTCAGGTCTGAGAGCCTCTGGGTTGTATTCATATATTAGTGTGTGTGTGTGTGTGTGTGTGTGTGTGTGTGTGTGTGTGTGTGTGTGTGTGTGTGTCAAAGACAGAGAGTGCATGCGTGCATATGTGTGTGTGATTTTGTGAGCGCATGTGTGTGTGTGTATGTGTACAGTATGTGTGTCAGAAATAGTGTGTGTGTGCACGTGTGCGTGTAGGTGTGTGTGCATGCGCATGTGTGTGTATGTGTGTGTGTGTGTGTACATCATGCATGTGTGTGTGTGTGTGTGTCCATGTGTAGTGTGACAACAGGGGCATGGGCCCCCTGTGTGAGAGTGTTGAGTGGGTGAGCGCTGGGACATGCAGCACAGTGTGTGTCCAGAGGCACTGAGGGACACTGCAGCCCCGGCCCCATCTGTGAGGGACGCCTCTCCCCTGGGCCCTCTCCTCACTTCTCCTCTCGTCTCTCCTCCTCCAACGCTCCCTTCTTTCCCTCACCTCTCCTCCCCTCTCCTCATCTCCATTCTCCTCTCCTCTGCTCTCCTCATCTCCATTCTCCTCTCCTCTGCTCTCCTCACCTCCCTTCTCCTCTCCTCCCCTATCCTCTCCTCACCTCCCCTCCCCTCCCCTCTCCTCTCCTCTCTTCTCCTCCCCTCTCCTCTCCTCACCTCTCCTCTCCTCCCCTCTCCTCTCCTCACCTCCCTTCTCCTCTCCTCTCCTCTCCTCTCTTCCCCTCTCCTCACCTCCCCTCCTCCCCCCCTCTCCTCTCCTCTCCTCACTTCTCCTCAGTTTCTCCATCTTCTCCTGTCTTCTTGCCCCTCCCCACTATCTTCTCTCTTCTCTCCAGGGCCGTCCACACCAGGAACGATAGCTCTTAAAGGGATAATCCGGAGTGAAATGCACTTTAGATCCAATTTTCTGACTATTGGGAGTACATACGTTGAGTTGACACCAAAATCATGTCATTCGGATGTATTTTGAGAATGTTCGAGTTCACCGTTTTTAGCCAAAACTCGTTAGCCTGGAAGTGACCGGGGCAAGTCCTTTCGCCGCTACAAAACGCTATTTTTATACCTCTTCTACTGTTCCAACCAACACTACACTTACGTGGTAGTGAGTAGAGGGTCCCTAAAGCCAAACCGAAGTATCCCCATGTCTTTATGTGGTCGGATAGAGAGTCCAGAATGAATTTAATCGAGTCCGTATCTTTCCGGAAATGTTATTAAAATGTTGTTAACGCGTTGCTAGCTGCAGCAGTGACATTTCCGGAAAGGTACTGACTCGATTAAATTCATTCTGGACTCTCTATCCGACCACATAAAGACGTGGGGATACTTCGGTTTGGCTTTAGGGACCCTCTACTCACTACCACGTAAGTGTAGTGTTGGTTGGAACAGTAGAAGAGGTATAAAAATAGCGTTTTGTAGCGGCGAAAAGACTTGCCCCGGTCACTTCCAGGCTAACGAGTTTTGGCTAAAAACGGTGACCTCGAACTTTCTCAAAATACATCCGAATGACATGATTTTGGTGTCAACTCAACGTATGTACTCCCAATAGTCCGAAAAAATTGATCTAAAGTGCATTTCACTCCGGATTATCCCTTTAAGACATCCATAACTATAATGATATGAAAGTCCACACAGACCAAACGTCACAGAAACTCTTTCCTCATGTTGAATGTGATGTCTGGAATTTGATTGATTATGATTGGCTGTCAGCTTTTTAGCATTCTTAAAACTGAAGAATGTGGAAGTGATCCCCAGTGATATCATTCTTCATGTCCTTATCGCTATAGTATGGGGTGTGTGGACACTGTCATCATACTAACTAGAGCAATACTTACAAATAGTTTACTTTCTCTTCTCTCTCTAGCTGTGCTCCCCACTCCACTCCCACCCTCTCTTCTACATTAGTCCTGCTTCCCTGCCTCTCCCTAGCCTGGGAAAATCCAAACTCACTCACAAAGTGAATAGATTCTTGTGACTCCACATTGAGATTAGTTGCCAACACTTGAATCGCGATCTGCACTTAACTTTGAGATCATTGATCCAGCCAATCACATTGATTCTTAACGTTGCTTCCTACTTTGCCTAAACTTTACAAACTCACAAGAAACAGCAGGAGTCAGGAGACAACGTTTCTGGGTTTAGCTTTGCTGTAAATGCATTTCTGCATTTTTCCAACTGCATTTTTTGATGTTTGCAGGTATTTCTGCTACTGTTTATCACAATACGTTTCAGTCTGGTGTTCTCCTCTCATCACTGATTGGCCTAACATTTTTCTTGTCTGAGGGAAACTGTTATGAACTATGGTGTTCCAGACTAGATCGCCATGAAAGAAGATACAGATGGGCAGGGCCCAGCTAGCCTCTCCCCTCCTCTGTTCTGATGTCCATTTCTCTACCCTCCTTCATCCATTCCGTTATTTCATCTCCCCTTTTTGTCTTTTCTCTCCTGTCCTTTCCTCTCTTTTCTTTTCCTATCCTCTCCCCTCGTCTCCTCTACTATCTCCTCTCCTCTCCTTTTCTCTCATCTCCCCTCCTCCCCTCTCCCCTCCTCTCCTATCTCTTCTCCTCTCCCCTCCTCTTCTCTCATCTCCTCCTCTCCTCTCCTCTCGTCTCCTTTCCTCTCCTTTTCTCTCGTCTGCTCTCGTCTCCTCTCAGCAGCAGGGTCACAGACGCAACTGGTCCAGTCAATTCCATTACGTCTTAATCCAATCAGAGGCCAACCCAGAGCTCTATTGATTTTGAACATGAGGAATCACTCAGATGACTTGGGGATGCATATAGCAACATCCTGGCAAGGTTATGAGCGAGAGCCTTGCCATTGCTATTTTTGTATTCATATTTGCCATTTTCATTCTTCATTCCTCACTGTAATGATTTACCTCCCCCCTCTCCCCCATCCCTTGTACTGTGTGCTGTAATGTCTGTCTCTCTGGAAGACACTGAGGAGGATATTCTGGGTCTGAGTTTTCAGATTTGTTACTGCTGCTCTGGGTGGTGTATGTGATGTGTGTCACAGCGAGAGCATGTCACTGAGCAACCAAGACAGAGGGTGAGGGAGAGAGAGAGAGAGAGGGAGAGGGAGAGGGAGGGAGAGAGAGAGGGAGAGGGAGAAGGAGGCGGGAGAGGGAGAGAGAGAAAGCAGAACTGAGCAGCACAAACATCGACAGGCAGCAATGACGAGCTCATCTGAGAGCACACAATATTTCCACAAAGACATCGAGAGAGAGAGAGAGAGAGAGAGAGAGAGAGAGGGTGAGAAAGAGAGAGAATGATTGGGAGAATGGACAAAAGAAAGAAAGGAGAGATAACAAGGAGAAAAGGGAGCATTTGAGAATTAGAAAATGAACGCTGCAGGGAAAAAGGGCACAGAGAGAGAGAGCGGAGGAATGAGGAATGTGAGGAAGAGGAGAAGAACCAAGAGAGAAAAGGAGTACAGAGAGAGTAAGAGAAAGAGAGAGAGAGGGAGAGGGAGAGAAACACACTAAGACACTGGAGAAGAGCAGAAACTGAATGAGCACTATAGTGCGGCAACAGCCACCACACATCACAACGCATGCAGCTCTTCCACAAGGGATGACAGCCATATTAGTTGCCGGCGGCGACGGTTTCCCCACCATGGGGTCGGGTCATGAGAGGTGGCCAGATGTTAAGTGATGAACTGGTAGAAGCGGAGGCTTGATGGGAAAGCAGCGGTTTGTGGTCAGCGATGGTCATTCGACTGCCCAGATTTACTATCCAATACCCCACCCCCCCCCCACCCTCCCCAGCCCCCCTCCCGTCCCTGTGCGCTGTGTGAGGGTCAGCAGAAGCGTTGATGATGAGGTTAAGGTTGGAAAGAGCGGCACACTCACCTTCAGGCTCACCACACAGTGTACACTGTGATTCTACAAACGAGAACCAAAACACAAACAGAGACATGGGATTACCACAGGGGCCCTCCAGTCCTTCCACACGCTCAGGGGGAGTGAGTTTCAGCTGTGTGTTGTTTAAGCAATAGGTCAATACGTGGGATCATGAAGAGTGAGGAGAAACAACAACAAAACAAAAAAACAACACTTCATCATCTAAGTCTCAAAAGTCATTTTCATAAACCTTGTGTGATGCTAAAGCATGCCTACTAAAATATATTGTGATGCAAGAATTGCACAGAATCACACAGAAGTACATTTCTGTATGCGGACTGAAGGGAGCGATATCTATTAAACATACAGCATATCAATGTAGAATGAGACAGAGAACTCCAAACACAGAGACAGGCTGTTTGCATCACACAGATAGGCCTACATGGTTCTTCCAGGAACCCAATGGCACTGCTTAGTTAGGCATCAAGATGGCGTGGATTCCCACACACACAAACAGATATGATTCATTCGCTCTGTTTTCCGTCTCGTTCTGTCAGCAGCCTTTGTAATTGGTGAACAGGCACAGATAATTATACACGGTGATGAGCACTCACAAGCACTCTTGTCTTGTCCTGTTTGCAGGGCCGTCCCTCCAGAGGTTCCACCGAGATCTCTAGCATTGCACTGCTACAGTGGCTGCTCTTAATAGCTAACTAAATCAATTAGCTGCCTGATTGGGCTAACAACAACCTCGCAACCCTTGTGCAGAAGCTGTATGGCAGACATGTTGCCGAAAAAAAACATGCCACATTAGTCTTAAATAGAGCGAGCGTCGCTGATGTTGAATCACACTTTAACAAGACAAGACCAGAAGTGACAGTGCTAGCAATGCAGCACGAGAGAGGTGTTGGAGTGGTGGATTTCAAGATTTCTGGCAGGTAGTTAAGGGTCCTTGAAGGAACTATTGTTCAATAATTTGATGATGCTTCATGTAGCCAAAGCCAGAACTGTTACCTGTTAGGCCTACTGTTACTTGATTCCTATTCACTCCTTCACACAGTTGTAAACACCCACACACATTCACAGGACCTGCGAAACGGTCCACTCACTGACAGCGAGATTAATGTACGTGTTTTAGACATTTAAACATCCTCCAGCACCACAACGAGCGTCCCAGCGGTTTATCATGACAATGCTGCTTTTTGTCTAGCCCAGTTCTATATTAATGTTGCCTGTTTTAATGATGCTAAAGACAAAATAATAAATGCCTGCTATTATAAATCTGTTAGCTGCTTAATGTTTTTTGGCCAGCCCTCCAGTGAGTCTGCGTCCACGGTCCTAACCCAACACACAGAGCTAAATGGCGGGGACTCGGCTAAACACAGTGAAAATTTACTGGGTTAATTACTTTGCCCAGCTCTCCACTTCCCTGTTGTATATTTGGAAGAGTTGAAGCAATTGGTTTCATTAGTCCTGCTCCCAGGCTTGTATTTAAGGCAAGAGTGTGGTTCTTAAATTCACTTTTGTTAAGTACTAAATCAATCTCAAAGTGCCTACTTCTATCCAACGCGTGCACATACAGTACATTCAAACAGTCATGCACGCTTGCATATACATACGAACAAGGACATGCACATGCATGGACACGCACGCACGCACGCACACACACACACACACACACACACACACACACACACACACACACACACACACACACACACACACACACACCACTCCCTGTAATCCCTCTCCAGCTCAGCTCCTGGGCAGAATGTTGCTGCTCTCTTCGAAACAGCCGAGGCGGCAAGGCAGCCAATCACACAGTCCGCTAAAGAGGCAATGCCCTGCAGTATTTAGAGGCGTTTACTCCAATGGGCTCTGATTATGTTTGACCAATTGACCACTTTTAGCCATACAGGCTTGCACTGCGCGCACAATGCACACAACCACAGTCCAATGTGCTTCTCCTACATGTCCAGATGAGAAATGTATGCACGTGTCACGTGTGTGTGTGTGTGTGTGTTGCCTACTGTCTTTGGTTGCTAGGTAACCTGCCGTGCAAAATTGCACCAACACCACTACGTGTGTGCTTCCTGTACGGACAGTGCGGACTTTACAGACATAAAGTGCACACAATATGGCCACGATCATATGGGTAGGCTACAGGAGCCGCACATTAAAGGGGACATCAGAAAGCACACTCCCAAACACACTATGACTGGGCCAATGTACAGTAGTGCTTGTGCTGCTGTAAAGCATCCTTGCAGAAGAACACCATTTATGCTGCACTTGGTCATACAGATGTGTGATGATGCAACGATGTTGAAACTGACAATGTAACTAATTAAAGCAACGACCATCACCACCACCACCACCACCACCACCATCGTTTTTTGGACTAATTTGATAACATGCTCCAGCACATGTTCACTGCAGCAATGCATTTGTACAGGCACGCACAACATCATTCCATTTGCAAACAAACACACACACACACACACACACACACACGTGCACACACACACACACACACAGACACATATCTATGTGTGTGTATATCTGTCATCTTTTGCGGTTCAAAGAAGAAAAAAAGTGAGAAAAAGAGGTGCTAATTGAGTTTCTGCTCTCGTCTTTTTTTAGCCTGGGCAAAGAGGCAGAGCCGATGTGAAACCTGATTAAATCATCGCAGCCAAGGAACTGTGGGAAAAACCAAACTTTCCGCTCCACTCTGTGCTTCCTCCCCACTGCCAAGAAAGGCAGTCATTGTTCACCACCGAAAAGATTGCCTGGACAGACAAAAGCTGCACCAGCTCGGCAATATATTGCTCTATTGTTGTTTGCTTAACGGTATCAAATACATCTAGAATATTCCGTAGTTGGCAATCTTTGTCCCGACTGAACAATGCCTTGGGAGCAGAGGAGCAGAGCAGCAGATAAGAGATACCAGAGATTTAAGTGGCTGTATTAAATCCCGGATGAATAAATTCTGCCGTCTTACGTTGAGAGCAGTGAGCTCATTCACATGCTCTTTGGCAAATAATGGTACTTCTGTTCATTTGGGACAATTTGCAGGAATCAATAGCTGTGATTTACTTACACAAACACACACACACATGGCCTCTCTCTCTCTCTCTCTCTCTCTCTCTTTCTCACACACACACACACACACACACACACACACACGCACACACATACACTCACAGTGAGTGAGAAAGAGAGAGAGAGAGAGAGAGACAGACGTGCAGTGTACATGTCTAATGGCCAGAATTACTCCTGCGGTCAGACATTGATTAGAGCTCCATACCTTCATCTAACTGCCATCGTCCCTGAGCTGCCCTGTCCACTCCCGGAGCTGAGGTGGCATTTCTTGGAGCCGGAGGTTAGAGCTCACCGTACACGGTCGCTGTTCGCGAGGGCTAATTACACTGCGTCAACAGGAAACTACCTACACTGGGAGGCTCCCCGAGGAGCCCCAATGTCCACCTCAGCTGCGGGGAGCTGGAGCAATGCACAACATCAGACTGGAATGATTGATTTTACACTAAGCAAAGTGGCACAGCAGACTACATCTGTGTAAGGGCTACTGGGCTGGGGCCTGCTCATGCAAATCCCAACACAGTGCAATTCAACTCACAAGAATCATGGACAAACATCAAGCCTGCCATTGTTCTTTGGAGGTTGGATTTGTCCTTCAGGTCTTTTCAATCAAGTATTCATATTAGCAGAGGGTGCTCAGGTTGCTGTCATCATAGTCAAAACAAAGTCGCATGACTTGTGATATAAAAACAGTCGATTACTCATGATCACGATCGTACTGATAAGACACGGACTGACAGACACTGAGGTCTCTAAAAATAAATCACTGCAGTCTGACATTTCCGACAGCCGCCCAGGCGTCCACATAGAGACCCAGAGAGTGGCCTCCGCTAGCTAGCCGCTTCAGCCTGGGAGGTGATGTCAGCACTCGTGACGTCATTAGAGGAGGGGGTGGGCACTCAGACCTCTAGCCACATGCTCCGGCCTCAAAAGGACAGCTTTTGCACATCACCATGGAGCTTCTCGTTACAAGACTGGAGTGGGTGGTGGTGGTGTGTGTGTGTGTGTGTGTGTTGGGGGGCGGGGGGGCTATGACGTCTCGGGTGGGTTGTACACACAGACGAGGGAGTCCTTGAGTGACTGTGAATGACGTCACTGTGACTCTGACTTCATGGTTTAGCACTGAGCGCAAACTCCACACGATGAGAGACAACGTGCAGTTACAGAATGAACAGGAGCAACAGAGAAAGTCACGCTGCGGCTAAAGCAAACTGTCATTTTGCACTCTATTTGTATATTGAGCATCTCTGCACAAAGCTCTCACTTCTTCTCAAAGCGCTGCCCTCTTCTGCTTTCAAAACACCTTGCGCATCCGTCTGCCATTATTTCTTGATGTTTTTCTTGCTTGTGCTTTAGTGGCAAGCTGAAAAGATCCCTTTTTTGTCCTCTAAAAAGGTACGAGTGAAGCACTTGAGGCGGAACTGCATTGAATGAAAAGAGGAGCGGTCTAAATACAGAGGGGTGTTATGATTACAAAGCTCACCTGCTGCACAGGGGCTTGGGGCCACTATAAACTCTCACATCTTTTTCCCATCAGCCCCTGGGGCATCGGCACAGATTTATGCCTCCCCTCGCCGCATAGGTCCATCACCTCATGGCAAAGTGTGATGTCTGTGTGCGTGTGTTTGTGTGTGTGTGTG
>NC_085013.1:14118867-14128867 GCF_963854185.1 Sardina pilchardus | reverse complement strand
GATTAATTCTTTACTGATTATGGAGTAGTTGATGGAGAATGATAGAGAATGAGCGCCAAACTTTAGACAAACGGGCCAAGTTAGTCTAGAAAAAATGTGTGTGTGTGTGTGTGTGTATGTGTGTGTGTGTGAGGGGGGGGTGTTGCAGGGATGTATGCTTGTGTGATGTCTCCATGAAAAGTAGAAGTAATATCATGTTATATGCTAGTTATTACATATGAATTAATAATAGTAAATAGTCAAATAATAGCAATCATCTTTCCATGTCATTCTGCAGTTTGCTAAATTTATGTAGAATTACAACCTACTCCACCATGTTCCACTACTTCTGTTCAAAGGAAACAAGACACACTTTGGTGGTGCATCCCGAGTTTTCCAATTAAAGGGCTAATTTCCCATGGTATTTTTTCCACGGAGTCCTCAGGTGAAGATCTACCTTCCATTTCCTCGCCTGGTGACAGGAGAGTGTAGCGCAGCAATCTGACGGCTAATAACAGACTATGTTAAACACGGCTGAGGGAATCCAGGGAGACAGGTTCTGTCCTTAGTAACCTAGCAACCATCAGCAATACAGCTCATTTTAGGCCATAGAGCACAGATTACCAGAGCACTTTATTGGCTGTGAGTTGAAGGGGGGGGGTGGCAGTGGGGGGGTTGGGGGGCTGGCGTAACTGGAAGTCGGGGTGGGGAGCGGGGCGGATAGAAGGGATCTGGTCCATAATGGCAGGACAAGGCTTTCCGGAAATTTAAGCAGGCAGCTGTACATGTGCGGGAAGATACAGACAGTGTAAAGGCAGAGTCTGCATTTGCCTCGAGATGAGAATCACACATTCGGTTGCCATGACAATGCATTGAGGCAGAGGTATCTCTGAGCATGTGTGTGTGTGTGTGTGTGTGTGTGTGTGTGTGTGTGTGTGTGTGCGAGTGCACCTCTCCCTCGGCATATGCAAATTCACCATGCTAATTCTCGGGCGGAAGTTTCCAGACTTAATGCGCCCCAGTTACATTCTGTATTGTTTAATAATGAAGCAGCTTTGATCATCGCACGTCCCAAGGGTCCCATCTCGCCTCGGATTCCTCACCTCGGAGATCTGTTGCTCGTGTCTGACGCGCGGGAGCGGCTCGGATGAAGACACAACAACAACGCTCCGCCGCGTCGACCGGCCGCACTAGACCTCAGACGCCAAGAGAGCCTGAATGAACGTACGCCGTCGGACTCCCAGCGCGCGCGCCGTGGGAACGCAGCATCACGGTGTAGCATTAATGTCAAGCGGCGGCGGAGTTGAGTAGGGAGGGGTGCGCGGCGTTGAGTAGGGAGGGGTGCGCGGAGTTGAGTAGGGAGGGGTGCGCGGGGCGAGTGGCGTCGAGTGTGCAGTTGTGGCACACGAGCAGTAGAGGGGGCAGAGTGCCGGCTGAGGTGCTGTTACGTAACACACACGACTTGAAAAGGGAAATTACGCTCTCGCCACCTTACCAAGCAGAGCAGCACTGCAGCATTCTGGGGCTGCTGGTATACTCTCGCCGCTCAGGGGGAGTGTGTGTGTGTGTGTGTGTGTGTGTGTGTGTGTGTGTGTGTGTGTCAGGGGTGGGGTGGGGGTGTGTGTGTGGGGAGTGTGTGTGTGTCGGGGGTGGGGGTGTGTGTGTGTGGGGGCGTCTCTGCTCGGCTCGTGTCAGGGTGCCGGATCCCACTGACTGTACAGATGTTCCAACAGGCCAAGAATCGGTGCGCCCTGTGGACAGAGAGCTAGCGGTGTGCAGCCAGCCGTGGATATCCCAGCTGACCCCCTGATCCACCCACCAACCCACACACACACACACACACACACACACACACACTCCAGCAATCACATGCACACACCCACACACACACACACACACACACACGCACACACACACACACACACACACACACACAAACACAAACACACACACACAAACACAATCACAAACACAAACACGCGCACGCACACATACCCTCACACAAACAAACACAAAGGCAAACGGATGCACATGCACACACATAGAAACAAACACAAAGACAAACACACACACACACACACACACACACACACACCATCACTGAAAGGCCACTGTGTCACTCGTTTCCATTCAGAGTTGCCTGAAATTCCATTCCACATCTATTTGATGCGCAAAGCTCCTCTTCACTGCATCAGTGCACAACCCACCCAGGTGAGCACATCCAATATAGTGCCATCCACTGCCTACAGCCAGGGCTAAAACAAGATAAAGCTTCATGTTAAAGACTCCCTCAATCATTTCACAACTCTTATAGACTAGTAAACTTACACAAGCAACACACACACAATATACCGTGTGTGTGTGTCACTACATGGTCATGGTTATGATTATGGGATTTGGCAGATGCCTTTGTCCAAAGCGACAAACAAATAAAAACAATACAATAATGAATCTAACAGTGAACATTTTCAAAACTACACGCCATTGAAAATTCTGTGCTCTTTGCTCGGCTACTGGACGAACAATGGTAAGGATCTGTTCTAAAAAGCGTTCTGAAAGCGTTGCCCTGTCGTCACTCTCACCGGACACACGCTGAGAGGATGACAGTGGCGGCGGAGGTGGCGGCTGGTGACCTTGTGCAAACGCAGCTAATAACAAAGGCCTTGTGTGGCTCACGCACCGGCGCTGTCTGTTTAAGCAGGCTTCACCACGGGGCTGAGTGGCAGACAGACGAGGTTTCTCTGTTTTCCACAGAACCTATCATTTCACCACTCACATCCCCCTCATGAGGGGCGACACAAAACAAGCAGTGTGCGTCAGAGATTAGAGCGCACACGGGGACACACACACACACACACACACACACGCACATACATACAGTACACACACACACATACACACACACACACACACACACACACACACACACACACACACACACACACACACACACACACACACACACACATACAGTACACACACACACACACACACACACACACACACATACAGTACACACACACACACACACACACACACATACGCTAAAAAGGTCCGAGCTATTCAGCATTCACTGAGGAACCTTGGGTTCATTTCAGATCAAGCGAAACCGTGAAGTACAGCAGCAACGTCACAAGCGACCAGCTCCAGCCCAAAGCTGTCCCATATGCTCTTACTGGGTCCACACAGACAACGTTATTACGCCAGTCAGTAAATATTTACACTGCTGTGTACAGATGGCTTGCTCTGAACTGACTTGAATAACAACTCTATTGTGTTTGAAACATAAAAGTACTGTCTTGGCATGAGATGCCATCCATCAGATGGCGACTAAGCTGCCATCGCAAACACAAACGTAAACAATCATCAGAGCGGCGCTCTCTGCACGGCGACCCTCTCCACCAACCCCTGGCCCTCCCCTGGTTGTCGGCTCCGATAGATCTCTCCTCGGCTCGGCAGCTGGTTGTGCTTACTCCCGGAGACAGGGGGCGCCGCGGGGCACGAGTCTCCCGTGATTAAAGTTAACGGCGTCCGCATGGCCGACAAAAAGGGCCGGCATCTGCTCCTCACTTGGCCACTTGCAACGTGCAACACTCCCCCCCAACCCCCCACCCCGCCCCCAATTCCCAGGCTTTACCGCAGGGCAGGGACGTAACACACACACACACACACACACACACACACACACACGTACACAGTCACACACACACACACACACACACACACACACACACACACACACACACACACATGTGCGACAGGAAGGACAGAACAGAGGGATGGAAGGAGCGGTGGGGCTGCTGCTTAAGAGATCAGAGACTGTGAAAAGTGAGAGGAGAGCAGCATAAGCTGGGGACTAGCGTTGAGGGTCCAGTCTGGGACTGCTTTGGGCCTCCCAGTGGACATTTGACTAGGAGAGGGCCAGGCCCAGCACTGCTGCGGTTAGCCTTGGGGAGAAAGCAAAGTACGGTACAAACGTGATTTAGGGCCGCAGTTTGTGGAGACCAAATCCAAATCGTCAGAATTTCACAGGCAGTTTGCCACGATTCCAGTTTAGTGGCCCTGCCGTTCATTCCCCTCAGAAAAGATAGAAATGGGAGCCACTTCTCCATTAGCCGCTCCGATCGGGGAGGGAAGATCGATGGCCTACAGGGAATAAACAGCTGGAACTCACGAGAGCTGTCTGTCTGTGTCATCCCAGCATCAGGCCTACTCCAATAAAGCAGCCACTACTCTGGCACAGTGTGAGAGGAGACTGGACATCCTTACTCAACATACACCGTGATTTATTAATATGCATTCATATTATTCACCTCGCCAGTTATACAGTATATAAAATGATTGGAGATAGCTCTCACATCACTGGCCTTGATCAAAACAAGTTACTATACACTCAGCTAGAAACATGAACAAATAGTCAGTATTCGCTCATACCACGCTTTTAACACAGAGCATTCATAATTCAAGTGCTGTGAGATAAATAAAAACAAGTACTCAGAAAGGATTTGGTTTTCTTTAAAAGTTAAATAAACCTAATAATTTGCATAGCTTTACCATTTATGCTAATCCATTCTAAACTCTTCTTACATTTTTGATCTTAGTTGTTTACTAAACATAAAAAAAACTTTTCCAAAGAACCTAGCCGCCACAATGCCACAATAGCAGAAGGTCCATGACACAATTGCACGCCGTAGCTCAATGAAGCGCGATCTATCTCCGGCGTATTGCACTTCCACCTGAGAGAGCACAGTGGGGCCGTACATCTCCCCAGGTGGCCTCCCCCCCCCCCCCCCCCGCAACCGCCGCGCAGCCAGAGATTTAGGGGCCCGGAGTAAGGAGTCATCATCTTCTGGCGGAGTGTTGTTGGCTTTAATTACAGCTGAGCACATCAAAACCCATATGTGAAACATGCCCGGGATTCACAGGAATAAATCTACATCTGCACCACCGCCGCTAAATATGATTCCAATCAACGGCTTAATGTCTTGGACGCGCTGGGCCCGTTCGGTCTGGCACTAAAAGTGCTCGGCGTGATTGATTGTCATTTTAAGGCCCGGATGAAAATGATATCCCCAATATGTCAGCATCCACCCACGACTTTTTTGGGGGGGCTCGTTATCAAGCGGCCATTCCTCAGGAATCACGGCCCGTTTATTTGAAGATAATATTTCAATTTTGGCTACTGTGGATAAAGTGTTTTTAGCTCTCTCTAAGACCCAATATAGTCTTCTGTGGCTCTGGCAGTGAATGTCCCCCCAGCACCCCTGGAGAAACACATACAGCCCCCACCACCACCACCCCCACCCCTCTGAGCCCTGAGTACCTCACTCGTTCTTGAACAACTCAGACTGAACGATTTAAAGGGAGTATTTGACTTGGGGACTCCATCCTGACACGAGGCTAAATGGAGACCGAGCCCGTGATGGATTGGGCCACGATCGAATGATCTGTCCCCGTTTGCCTTCCTCATTGAGAGGCAGCTGTCTCAGCGATGTACCACCTAAAGGGAGGGTGGGAGGGTGGGGGGAGGGACGTCCAGGGACAGAAACAGGAAGCGTTCGGATTTAATAATGCAAAACACTCACAGCAGCGGTCACATTGCTCTCACTTACAGCACAGCACACAACACCACACCACACCACACCAGACACACTTCTGCCATTTTAATTATCACATGTTTCTCGACTGACACAAGTTTTCTGGGAAACCCAAAAAAAACTGTGAGAGACAAACGGCTCAGTAATCAGCGCATAACTTTGCACAACCGTCGCATGTGCGAGACCGTGCTCATCACGCTGCTCTCCTCAGAATTTTTTTTTTCCTTTTTTTATCTCCGTTGCACGCTCTTCCTCACCCTTATTCGTATCTCAGAAAGTGCTTCTTGCTTAAGGATCAATAAGACAAACACAACCAATCTCATCAGCATTTCCTACAACAGAAACACCACAGTAGCCAAAAGTGGACAATAAAAAGGCCTGACGCAAGACAGCGGAGGCAGGTGAGTAATAACAGTTGACTGGAAGCAGTGACCCACCAGATGTCTCCTCTCTCTGTTTCCCCCAGTTAACTCACATACTGTGGGGGCACTAACAGCAAGAGTGTCAGAATGTGTTAGGGGCCTGCATGGCCATTTGTGCATACAGTACAGCATCTCAAGTGCAACACATACTGTCAAATTAAGGCCTGCACAGTGTGTCACAGCTTTGTGGAAGTTCC
Source organism: Sardina pilchardus (assembly GCF_963854185.1). Classification (NCBI taxonomy): domain Eukaryota; kingdom Metazoa; phylum Chordata; class Actinopteri; order Clupeiformes; family Clupeidae; genus Sardina; species Sardina pilchardus. The sequence continues at coordinate 14,122,672 of NC_085013.1, read as the reverse complement.
ACACTTCCTACTGTACAAGTATTAGAGCAGTTAAGTGGACACTAGCAGCCATGTTGCGCTAACAAGTTTGATAGTGAGTAGCCATGAGTACTGGGCTGTTATTCCCAAAAGCATGGGTGTGTTGTGGTAGCCTAGAAATCTAGACGCCCCTAGCGGCAGCAGATCTGATTTGCTGCCCGGGGTAGTCTAGCAACTCGGGAGCTGGAGAAATGAAACTTCGACCGGGCAATCACATCGTGTTTAGAGTCGGTAGGTGGGTTTAACATAATGATGACTGACATGCAACCAGAAGTTGCGACCGATAAGCATCCTGCTACTTGAAAACAAGGAGATGATTGGTTTAGTGCTATCCAATTGCGTGGAGAGGGGATTTGAAAGACAACTGTTTATCCCACCCCTCCGATTGAGCCCTGCTGGTGAGTTTTTAGACCCTACTGTAGATGTACATCTTGATGTGGGTCTAGCTCGCTATGCTAGTGCTCTGGCCATTAAGACTCCAAAAGAGAGCATTCAAAATAGTTCTAACAGTCTTTTTGTGATGTATCAATGGTCACAGCACAACAATGTGTTTTTGGGAAATGCAGTCCCTGGAAAAAAAAAGGTTTCTCTCCTCAGCGAGTGCAAAGTGAAAGCTTATCGGGCCGCAGCAACAGAACGCCGCGGCGCAGAGCGAGCCTCTCTGGCCTCTTTAGCGCGTTATCACGCCGCCTCACAAATGTGGACATGTGTTGCTCAGTGTGCCCCCGCCGCCCCGCACCGCCAACCAGTCGGCCTCTTATTTCCCAGCATGCATCTGGCAACCGTCACCAGCAAACCATCTCCGCAAGGCGAGAGAGGGCGAGAGAGGGCGAGAGGGAGGGAGAGAGAGAGAGAGAGAGAGAGAGGGAGAGAGAGGGAGAGAGAGAGGGCTTCGGGCAGGGGGGGAGATCTGGAGATCTGAATGTGGTGCCGACGGGGCTTTTCAATTATTCTCATTTTTTTTCCTTCGCTTAAAGGCTGGACTCTGCCGGACACCGAAGCAGAGATTAGCGAAGAGGCGGAACCGTTCTGCCACAGAGTCAGAAATGAGTTGGAGATCAAAGTGTTTGTTAAGGTGGATATGTGAGAGGCTTAAATTATTTTCTTGCTTTTTGTCCGTGAACAGTTTGAGCAGGAGAAGAGTGTCATGCTCTCGCTGTATATTTCTGCGAGGCGTCTCCAGGTCTTTAAATACCCGTCTTGCAGCCCCTTTGAAGACAGTCGGGGTAAACCATGTACTCTGCGATCTGAAGAAGGCCGTTGGCCGAAACGTTACCGCAATAAATAGTCTTTCTAAAAACTCGGAGTGTGCGGCATCTCTCTCTCCTTACTACGTCTATTAGTTGCCTGTACCTCATTTTTTGGTGTGCGTTTACACCTCTTTTTCATAGTCGGGGTAAACCATGCCTTGGATGGGGGCCAGGTCTCAGGGACAAGCCTTCAAAAGAAGCCACTCTCTTTCTTTTGCACCTTCAAGGGATGACACTCTGAGGAAATGATCTGGGGAACAACCGAGAGGACTGCTTTACTGTTAACTGCTCACTTTGCACTGTAAAACTAATTCATTTATACAGCGTAATTAAAATAGTAATCTATTTCATCAAAGATATAAACACATATTTATATACTATTGATATCTGTGTAAATTAGCTGTGCTTAAGCTAATTTAACTCTCTGCGTATGGTCTTTGTCTCCATGTTCTTGCTTTCAAATGGCTTTTTTTCAACATGAGGTGTTGAGCTGCCATCCAGCAAAGACCTGCAGCACAGGGTTTAGATGAGTGTCCTAGATGTTCTTGCTGAGGGGAATTTCCACTAACTCCGCAAAAGCGTTTTGCTCCAAGTCCTGCATGGAGACTGGCCCCCCTCTTCAGGAGATCAGCACTGACCTGGGGCCTGTTCTATCTTGCTCCCCTCACACCCCTTTTTGTTCCCCACCTCACAGGACTAGAGGTCAGAGGCTTCCCTCCTGCAGTGGTTTGGGAGTATGTGTGTGTGTGTGTGTGTGTGTGAGTGTGTGTGGTGGTGGGGGGGGACAGGAAGCAAGGACTACAAAAGCTTCTCTGGTTGAGCTGCGCTCAGGAAACTGCGACTCTCTCCTCTCCCAACAACCCAACAACCCCCACCCCCTCACTCGGTTCCCTGGGCGCTTGTACAAGAACACAGCGGAGGTCAGGGCCATCTGTCATGGTGTCTCTGCCGCCTCCATCTCTCTCTCTCTCTCTCCATCTCTCCATCTCTCTCCGCGGCAGTGGATCCGCCGCGGAGGCTGACTCGGAGAGAGCGGCGCTCCCCAGGGCAGGGGCAGCGGAGGTGAGGGGCAGCAGAGGTGAGGGTCAGCGGTTACCACAGCCAAGACCTTCGGGGGCAGCCCCAGCCCCAGCCCCAGCCCCAGCCCCCACCGCAGTCACGCTCCACATACACAGACCTGCTCTGCTCAACCGGCTCCTTCACTTTCTTTCACATTCCTCACAGCAGACACCTTTTCATTCCCTCTGTGGTGAGCAATGGACTCCATTTCCCAGAACCCTCTGGGCTTTTCTTTTTTTCTCTCTTTTTTTTCCCCCGCTCACCTTCCTTCTGGACACGGTTGGTTGTCCTCCAACCTGCACAGGGGCTAATCTATAATTGGAGCTGGCCAGGTCTGCACAAGCGCTGGTCACTCACTGGCCACTGGCCACTCATCACATTAAACTGGCCTTGCTGGTCACTAGAAAAGCGCTTGGTTTCCGCTGCAGGGAGACACATTTCTTTTGGGGCGACACGCTAAGGCCCTGGAGAGCAATTACTCTGCCCTGGAGTCATGCATTAAGCATCTCGTCCGGCTCTGTTGACTATGAGACTGTTGACTCGGGAGCCGATGGTTTCCCATCAATTTCTTCCTTCATTAGTCCACATGTATGACACTAATGACTGATCTCTCATTAAGGCCTGCGCTCGGCGCTCCCGCTGCAGAGCCAGTGAGAACGGAGCGGCGGGTTAAAGATCAGACCACAGCAAACAAGCACAAGCATGGCAGCCTGCCTCCTCTCCGCCACCCACACACGGCTCTTCTTCTTCTCTCCCTTTTTTGCTCTCTCTCTCTCTCTTTATCTCTCTCTCTCTCGCTCTCTCTCTCTCTTTCTCCCTCTCTCTCTCTCTCACTCGCTCTCTCACTCGCTCTCTCTCTCCCTCTCTCTCTCCCTCTCTCTCACTCGCTCTCTCTCTATATCTCTCTCACTCGCTCTCTCTCTTTCTCCCTCTCTCTCACTCACTCTCTCTCTCCCTCTCTGTCTCTCTCTCACTCGCTCTCTCTCTCTCTCTCTCTCCGTCTCTCTCCATCTCTCTCACTTCTGTGACTTGCCTTATCTCCCTCTCTCTCTTGGCTTCTCTCTCCCCTCTCCTCTGCCTCTCTATATAAAAGGCGCAGACACACACACACACACACACACAAACACACACACACACACACACACACACTCACACACACACACACATCCACCCACACACAGACACCAGTATCTGGTGAGTCCCAAGAAGCCCCATCGCTCGGCATGGTATGCAGAGCCATGCAAGAATCGCAGACTACACTGCCTGACTACGTCTCCATGGCAACAAGGGGAGCACAGTCCTGTGATGCATTGTCAAAGAACGGAGGAATTTAAACCTCAGCATAATATGGGAAAAAAGAAAACAGATACAAAGAAAACTGGGAGCGGGGTGATCCCCCCCCCCCAATATGCATACACACACACACACACACACACACACACACACACACCCTCACACACACACACACACACACACAC
>NC_085013.1:14103867-14113867 GCF_963854185.1 Sardina pilchardus | reverse complement strand
TCTCCCCCTCTCCTCCCCACTGCATTAGTTTTCCAGGGCATGGCCACACCATCCTGAGCCGCCATTTCTCAAAGGTGACCAACCATTCATGCTGACCAGGGACGGAGCCTCAATTACACGCCATCATTTAGTCATCATATCCCCTCATGTGCAACTAAGTCCCTGTTGGCACAGACAACACACATCCTTTTCCAGGTTCACCGTGACCTTTGAGCACGACTTTGTCTCCACAAACAGGAGTCACCGACGCCACGTGAGATTAATGTCACAACATATAGCCAGTGAGTTGGCTTAGGTTAGAAAGAGACATGTAATGAAATGGTAGATGCTGCAATAAAAAGCAAACAAATAATTTCCTCTCATCCATTTTATAACAGACACACAATGTCTCAAACAGACACACACACACACACACACACACATACATACAGTACATACACACACACACACACACACACACACACACACACACACACACACACACACACACACACACACACACACACACACACACACACACACACACACACACACACACACACACACACACACAGCGATGAGGTGCCAGAATATTCATAAAGGTTGGCGAGATTGCCTGTACTGGCAAAACATGTGTACACACTTGTGAGGGTGTTTAATGGTGCAGTGCATAATTTATGAGAGCCTGTCTGCCCACCCCAACCCTCCCCACTCCACCCCACCCCACCCCACCCTTCCTCCTCTGGGCTGGAGGTGGTGGCGGCGGGTGGGGTGGGGCAGCATGGCGTGGCGTGGTGCGGTGCGGTGCGCTGGACAGCTTTTAAAGCCTGCTTTAGTGGTGTCCTGCCCGTCGCTGGCGCTCAAGGTCGGGCCGAGCACACCTCACGCCGAGGTCCTCCATGATTAACAATGGCAGACAGAATGAAGGGCCCGTCAATCGGGCTGCGCTCGCCGGGCCAAGAGCGCCGGCCTCGCCCCGCTGAATACTAATGCCCCCAAAGTGGACAAATTTATGCCCCTATTAGAAATATTCATTTGGTTTCTACACGCCATGGGTGGACACATTTAGAAAATGGATATTCGCAGCGGTGTCCTGCATTCCTAAATGTTGAAGGAGGTAAAAAATGACAAAAAAAACTGCAGTTTGGTGTCTAAAAGACATTAGTAGGACTGATGTAGCAGCAACACAAGGATACTTTGAACGTACTGTACAGTGCATTTTCTCAACTCCATGAGGGAATACTCCTATAAAGATGTATTTCCACTGAGGCCCAATGAAGTCAAATGCCGATGCAGTAGAGGTGACCTTTTTGTCATCAAATTCATTTCTTTGGTCAGATATCAAAAATAAACCCCAAATCATTTTAAGACATAAAAAATGAAAGCTCTTCTGTGTGACCATGATATTAGTTCAAATGCAACATAACTCAGTAGCCAGTTAAATCAAGCGCTAATACCAATTCCAACAGCATGCTGTCAGTATGACACAGTGCATATGAGTCCCAAACACTTGGCCACTGTTTGTGTGCATCTTGTGTAAGACGAATCAACAGTTTTGTGCTTTTTTATAGAAATGAAAGATTCATGACACACACATACTGGTGATGATGGATACCCTTTTCAAAAGGATAGAGCCTTTAACCAAAGTCTGATGCAATCAACAGACATCTGTCATGAGAAATCAAGTCAAATATCAGCAGTCAGGGATAGTAATGGGCCGAACGGAACTAGGTCCTGATTGATATTCCTTTGACGGAGGGCCTTGTCTTCCTTAAAATTCAGCACCTAAGGCTCTCTCTTTCTCCCCAGCCATCTTGTCGCTGCTTGAGCGGGTGCTAAGAGGGCATTCAATCAGGGTGAAATGGCATCACCCGTCCCCACTACATAACAAATCTAATCTCGCACAAATATTCATTTCACGGGTCCCACTCCCATACGAGGCAATCTCCACACTGGGGGTTACAGGCATTACACATCATCCCCCTCTATTCAAATAGCAAACACAGTGGCAGGCCTCAAAAGTGCCAACGCCGTGTTGTCTGCTTTTTGTTTTCACCTTGAGATGGAGCACAGGCTCCTGGATGCTGGTGTGCATCCTAGTGTACTAATGATGTCCTTCCTGTTCCATCTCATAAGGAACGAAAAATCCAACAGCAGAGAGAGACGGTTCTGACAGTGCCAAATGTTCTTTAATTACAGCCTGATTTGCCATTGCATCATCTAGAATGTTCAAAACTGAAAAAAAATCTAATCAAGTGACAAAACAAAGCTGTTATCGACATGTGTGGTGTTCAACACAGTGAACAACAACGTGATTAACATTTAATCACCATTCCACTTATCTGTGTCTCATGATTCCTGAGTTTTAATTTCATGTACAGTACAGCATCTGAAATGTGCCTGATAGCTCAATTGTCTGCAAAGACATATCAAAGCTCAAATACCAAAACCATAATTCCACACATCAGACCAATACCAGATACGTGAGACAAGAACAGCAGGGGACTGGGGAAGTAGTCATTCTGAAGCCTAATTCTGCAAAGCATCCAGGGAGCCGGTATTGTTTGTATGCCACTGAAGCCATAATCAGACCTGAAATAAGGTTAACCGTCGTCTTTGGCAATGTACGTTGGGAAGATAAAACATGTTAGACCATAAGACGTTTCATTGTTGTCTCATTGTATAACATCATTAAAAAACGATTTATGCAGGCCTGTTGGCGGGGCAGCTTCTTCATCAAACAAAGTCTCCCTGTCAGTTCCACACTATTAAGAGACACCCTGGACTGATAGTTTCACTGATTGCTTCCTTAGATGCTAGTTAGAGGACAACACCACCTACTTACGCAGTATAGCCACAAAGAAAACACACAACTGCCACTGGTGCCTATACTTTTAGGTTGCTGTAGGCAAATGCGTGCTACAGTATACGTGACCTAGAAACGGCAATGACCACTTCCTGGACTCTGCAGGGGGTCTCGCGGCAGTGCTGGCCAGAGCCGCTGCTCAATGGCATTTATGTTGTGCCCATGGCACGCACAACGAGCCCCGGCAATTACCATAAACAGGACGGAACGATCCAGAGGGAAAACTCTCGAGTCGGACGGCAGATGAAGGGAGACGACTGATTTCCACAGACCACTGACCTCGAGGTAACTACAATAAACAAAAGCAATTTCCCTTACAAAGAAACAGGCCTCCCCCCCAAAAAACAAAGTCGTCAGATACGGGAACAAATTGGCTCCTCTGAGGAAAAAATAAGCGAGCAGAAGACGCATTGCTTGAAACACAAACTCAGGCCTTTCCCAGCTGTCTCAAAAGGCTTGTTATTTAGCCCAAAACCCCATAACTCTAACTTTCTGTTTATATTCCACACTTTCCTACACTCTATAGCACCAGAGATTACACCCAGGGGAAGACAGGTAAGTTCAACTATGTCTTCTAATTTCATATCACAATACAAGGCAGCCATAACTAATTGCACGTCTTTATCTTTCAAAAATGTTCAGCCATCCGCCCAGACAGTCGCTTGGCCTCCCATCTGAATGATGGCTCTTTTCTACTTCAGATTACAGGGACAAGCCCCCCCCCCCCCCCCCCCCCCCCCCCCCCCCCCCCCCCCCCCCCCGCCAGAAGCACTGTACACAACCCCATCCCACCCCAGGGGAAACAGTCCATGTTTGAATTGGTGTCTTATCGCTGGAGCTGGAGGAACGGTGTGTCCTCCCGTTAACAAAAGCCCATTTCTGCCTCCGCAGTCATCTCTCCGTCACACCGGTCTGAAGAACACAGCCCACCTTGGCCCGCAAGACTTTATATACTCAGTAAAGCGACTTGAACCCTCACTGGAGGGCCCAGTAAACTACAGGAGTATCACAGAGAGGCACTCCCTCCATTCCATCTAAATGCAGCATGACCACTGTTTTAAGATGCTGTCTCCCAGCCATGCTCCTGCTGAGAGAGTGAAAACTAATAATGCTATTGTAAATGTCAAATCAGCTGGGGTGCCTTTTCCCAAAGCTTCCACTGATTTGTGTGACGGAGGACGGAGGAAAAGGAAATGTTGAACATTCACACGTCTGTTGGCAGGTCTCTTTTGGACGGATTAGTTTTGTTTGACTGAGATGATATTGTTTTCCTAAGGATTTTCACTATTCACACACATACACACACACACAGGTGCAGACACGTATCTACCTACTATTGGAATCCTTACATATACATAGGAGTGCAGCATATTGTATCACGTCATATATAAATATCTGTGTGAACATGCACGTGTTCACACACACACACACACACACACACACACACACACACACACACACACACACACAGAGAGTGAGAGAGACAGAGACAGACACACACACACACACACACATACAGACACACACACACACACACACACATACGCACACACACACACACACACACACACACACACACACACACACACACACACACACACACACACACACACACACACACACACACACACACACACACACACACACACACACACAGAGAGAGTGAGAGAGACAGAGACAGACACACACACACACACACACATACAGACACACACACACACACACACACATACGCACACACACACACAGTGTGTGTCATGCGCACAAGATCCAGCCCATCCCACATTCTGAGTGAAGTCTTCCCACCTCCACTGCTATATGTGGGGAGCAGCTCTGCCAAGCCTTCAAAGTTGTTCTGAAGCGCTTTGGCATCGGTGCCTCCACCACCCTTGAGCGTGTACACCCCATGACTGCACACGCAATTATTTTCCACCAAATATGATCCAAACCTTGGGGAAGGGCAGAACAATCGAGGCAGAAATATTGCAGGGGGGGAAATGGTGAGGGAACACACTGATAGTAATACTGTACTATATGAATTCAAATGAATGCTGGTACAGTGGAAGCATATATCACATAGCAATCCTCCTGTGAGCTGGCGTGTGATAAAGCGGCCCACAATTGATTGGATATTATCTTGTACAGTCAATCCATGCCATCATCGGAGTCATTTGACATGGGTATTTTCACCTCACAAGATGGTGCAAGACATTCAAGAAATGATTTGAATAACGGTTACCATCGTTTCTGCTACAGGAGCATCAGCAGGCTTTCTGGCAGGCTGGGGGATAGTTTGAGACGGACAGAAAAAGCTCCATGAAGCAAAACCTCCCATGAACATGGAGTCAAGTGACTGGGGCTCTCTGTGCAGAGTTCATTAAAAGGGACTTTCTCGGCTTTGTCACAGTTTTGTCACATTTGAAGAGCTGTCCCACAGCAGGCGCCAGCTCTTTGTGTTTGCCCAACATCTGGCGCCGTGACAACGTGATGGATTGTGGGTCATATGTTTGCGTTGACAGAGGAAATAAAAGCTGGGGAGCTAATTTATTTTGTACTTACTATGAAAGATGGCACACGCGGACAACCCAGTTCACGGTCTGGTTCTCTTGTGTAGTTTAGAGGAGCGGAGCGGAGTGGGGTGGGAGTGGGGGGTGGGGGGGGCGGCAGCTGGTCTGACGCTACAGAGATTACCATTTCCCCACACCATTATGTTTTATTGGTGGGATTTTTAAACGCTCTTTTGAGGCAAACTGTCTCACGCTACATAACATCGCCGTCACCATATGTGACGCCGTGGCGGTGATGAAATGATCAGCCTCATCTCGCGCTGTCAGAATAACGGCATGTGCAGGTCCTGAGCAGGCATTTCTGCTATAATAGCCATTGTGCAGCTTCTGACAGAGAGAAATAAACACGGGCTCTGCAATATGTGTTGCAACAATACTAATCAATAAACTTAAGTCACTTACTGATCGATATTAGCTTCAGGACAAACCCCCATTAACCATGTTAATCTTGTGACTATGAAACAATAGCCATTCTGCAAATGACTGGACAGTTCAACAACAACACAACACAACACAACACAACACAACACAACACAACACAACACAACACACATCAACACAACACAACACAACACAACACAACACAACACAACAATGGACATTGATAAACTGCATGCGTAGGAGTTGTGGAGATACTTAAAGAAGGAGCTGTGGGAAATCAGTTGCTGAATTGAATGGCGTCCGTGTGTCACAGCAGCACACACAGCACAGGTGTTGTGTCAGAGCGACTGCAGTGAAGCAGCAAGCATCCTGCCAGCAGGAGAGTAAAGTAGGGCCCGCCTCTGAGACAGACCACTGAACACAACTTTGTTCCCTGAGTCATGTCAATCTGACACCGTTTACAGCAGTCTCTCATCTCTGGTGACTACTTGAGCAGGCAAATGGCTGAATGCACACCTTACTCCACCCTAAGAATAAAGCACTGGATGAAGGTGTATTTTAGCCCACCATATCTATAAAGTATGAGCTATGAAGGTCTTGGGTAAGGAGTATTATGAAGAGTAGGCACTCTCTTCTATACATCTACTAAGGAATGGCTTATTTGAGACCCCCTTACCTCCATTCGAGGATATAGCTTCAGAGGACTAGTCTATATTTTTCAAATGTGCATGCCACTATCACATCTGGTGTAGCCAGTTCTATTGATTACAGTGGAAGCTAATTGTTGCAGCATGCACTCTGGGAATAGAACACTTCAGTTACATGCCTGATGTAGCCTGCCTGTATCAGAGCGTGCGCTTTCTGCGGGTTGGCCATGGCGCTAAGAACGTTACGTTCGCAAATCTACATCTGGCCCTCAGAGATTCAGAGAGAACATATGGGTGATTACTAAACAGTACTCTCACCATGTCAACTTTAACACACATTAGTCCCAATCACAACTGAGAAAAGTGCATTTTCCTAGTGCAATGTACTCTAAATGGGCACTGCTTTTCATGGGTGTTGTGTGTTTCTCTTGGTAATACATTTGCCCCAATGGTCACTTGGTATAGTTTACTTTTCTTTTTCAGTTAAACACGCAGGAGTAATTGAATTAATGCCCCACAAATCATGCTACAGTGAGCTGATTAATGATCAGTGACCCTACGGCTCTGGGGTTAAGGCCGCAGTCAGTGCTGATTTTCATACAGTGTGGGAGCATTCATCATGCTGGGTAGTTTACACAGCAATCCACCAGAAAGGATCCTGACAGTTTCACACATCTTAAGATAAAGTATTTTGACACGAAACAGATCATTGACCCCAAAACTGTAGCACATGATTATGATTGATATCTATCCACCGGTTCCTGTATAAACCTACATCAGACAGCTTACTGCATGCAACAAATACTATGAAAAAAGACCCACATGTAAGAACAGAAAGAACATTATAAATGCACTACCCACATGCACTTGTTTCATAACATTTAAATGATGAAATATTTACCAATACAGAGCAGGAGGGATGAAATAGACCAAGTACACACTATACAGAGCGCTACACACTATACTGTAGTCATATGTCCCTGTATAACTAATCAGCATTACATTTCAATGCTATTCTCATCACCAACATGTTTACATGTAGATGTATACAGAAGTTTAGTCATATGAATATGACTATTGATTATCGACTACAAAGTGTGTCTCCCCCACATTCTGATTAGGTGATATGGTGTGGGATGGACACTTCCATTCTCTCCAGACAACCTTGGTACAACAACCAATCCAACATACATAATCCAACTAACCTCAACTAGAGGTAAGAAAACAGATAGACAGTGAAGTAAGAGAGAGAGAGGGGGGAGAGAGAGGGAGAGAGAGAGAGAGAGAGACTGAGTGACTGAGTGAGAGAAAGAGAGGGAGAAAGAGAGGGAGAGAGAGTAGAAAATGTAAATCTGCCCAAGGAGGCCAAACAATGTTTCCTGGAAACAAGACTCAGAATTCCTCAAACAGCAGAGCCTACCAAGAAATGCACTCTAAATACTAAACAGAAAAACGCTATATCTAAATTTCTGGCTGCTCGTAGTGAGCTCGCTGCACTGCTAAACAAATCATACCTCCTGTCATACAGTGTGGGGACAGCCTCTCAGATCACTGCCAGCTTTTACAGTCTAATTATCAAAAAGCTTACAAGTCTTGTCATCTTTCTCAAATGGTGGTCAGTGCTAGTGTTTTGTTGTTGTTGTTGTTGTTGTTGTAGTAAATAATGCAGTATTTCTTCCCTCTAAAAGGCATACCTGTCTTTTTATGTCTCACGCTTGGGCAACACTGTACTGTCATCATGGACATGCTAATGAAGCTGCTTTGAATTTCAGAGCGAGAGCGAACGAGACGAGCGGAGAAGAGGATGATTGTGCAGAATTAGCTGTGGGGAGATGAACGCACCTATTACGAATGTACACACACACACACACACACACACACACACACACACACACACACACACACACACACACAGAGAGAGAGACACACACACACACACACACACACACACACACACACACACACAGAGAGAGAAAGAGAGAGAGAGAGCTAGAGAGCGAGAGAGATAGAATGAGAGAGGGAGAGAAACCCCTATACTGTATACACAACTCTTGAAGGTTTGTGTATACAGTGCCGAGGCTCTTTTGCAGCAGTGCAGCTTCAGAGAATCAGAAGAGCTCTTTAAGCCAGGCACCGAGATGTGAGGGGATTTAGATGTCTTTTCACTTCACAAGTCTCTTTCAAATGCACTGCTGTGAAGACACAGCGAGAGAGAGAGACAGACAGACAGACAGACAGACAGGCTGACAGACAGCCAGAGGAAGAGAAAAGGAACCTTCAGTGCCACATTCGGCACCACTTCAACGAAGGTGATAATTAGCGGGTTTTAATTTCACCAAGCGCCTTTGGTGTGCTAAACCCATAGGAAGCCGTTGGAACAACGGGAAAGTTGTTTGTGTTTGTACTTGCCATGTTGTTCTCCCCTATGCTATTGCTACCACAGACAGGAGGGCCAGACGAGACCCGAGTCAACTCCCAAACTCTCATCAATGATGGATATTTCCTGATAATGGATGTGTGTGTGTGGGGAGGGGGGTGTGTGTGGGGGGAGGGGTGTGTGTGTGGGGGTGTTGGCATGCGGCGTCCCAGAATGCCTCCAGCAGCGTCTCTGCTTTGATGAGGCGCCGTGAGCTGCCCCTCGGCTTTGAGCTCACACAAGGTCACGGCGCTGGAATTACCATCATCGGCGCTAGAGTCCAATAGTGCCGGACCAATTATTCTCTCTTTTAAAAAGAGGCTGAAGAGGACATAATCACTACCTCTGTCCTCACGCCACCCCTCTCTTTCTCTCTCTCTTTTTTCTCTCTCCTTCTCTCTCTCTCAGAATAATGAAGAAACAAATAAAGATGTAAAAAAAGGATAACAGATAACTACGCAAGTACCATTGCAAATCACAGGTATTCCCAGAGAGAGCAATTCTCCTCAGAAAACTATGGAAACAGAAATAATGGCTTGGGTGCAAGTGCATGAGAGGCAAATACATTTAAAAGCCATTTGGCTCTCATTTGGTAACAGTAAAAGAAAGAACCGGAAGACTGTAGAAATGCCTATATTATATGAGCGAAGAGGTAGTTGTGGAGTTAAAGAGGGTGTTGGTATCCCAATGGACTGCATTGCTCAGACACACTGACAACAACACATGTGGTCTTAAACTGAAGTCAAATAAAGTCTTAGATTGTTGTAAGCCAATGCACTGCCAATGCCTTCTACCTTCTATTGACAACAACAACATATGGCCTTAGACTGAAGCTCTAAAAACGAATGCAACAAAGTTAAATAACAAAGTCCATAAGGAAGCACATTTAAATGGGCCTGGGGAGGCTGAGTGGAGGAGGCCTGTCTCTGTGTGTGTGTGTGTGTGTGTGTGTGTGTGTGTGTGTGTGTGTGTGTGTGTGTGTGTGTGTGTGTGTGTGTGTTTGTGTGTGTGTGTGTGTGTGTGTGTTGTGTGTGTGTGTGTGTGTGTGTGTGTGTGTGTGTGTGTGTGTACGGGTCTGCACTGTGCTCGCGGGCCACTCCAAGACTGCGGCGTTGTCACTGCGCGTCTGCCGCACATTTGACAC
>NC_085013.1:13913867-14093867 GCF_963854185.1 Sardina pilchardus | reverse complement strand
AAGGCTCCCCGCTCAGCGGGTCCCCCACTCCAGCCACCACAGGGCCGCCGCTCCAGCGCTCTCCCTCCCCCATTAGCTAGCCTGGCTCTTTTTTTACGCTGACGAGATGAGATACCACCCTCCATGTTTTCATCTTATTGTGTGTAACAACATCACTTCACGCACACACACACACACACACGCACACACACACGAACACACACACGAACACACACACACACACACACACACACTCTCTCTCTCTCTCCCTCTATCTCTCTTTCTTTGAAGAAACCGATGAATAATTGATTTTACATTGCACAAAAAAGAGGGCCAAGACAGGGGAAAGAACAGTGAAAACATGGCCTGGCTGATTGCACTGCGCTGGGATGACACTAATGCTGGTGCACAAGTGCAGTGCGGAAACATCCAGGAGTTTTTGCTGCAGCGTTTACGCGGCCACATTAACACTCACATCACATAACATCTGAAAGAGCGATTTTTTTTTCTTCTCTCGTCCAGCAAACACCATCACCGTGCCGATACACTCCCGCCTCGACCAATCAAATAAATGAACGGCGCTCTCTGCTCGCCTGCTCCGTACGGCTTGATTACAACACTGCTGTGGTGGAGGGATACGGGAGAGAGAGGGGGTGCGCTGGTGGCTGGAGCTCCTCTGCTGGAGTTGGCACTCTGCTGGTATCAGCTCTCTTTCAGGCCTCATCATCACTACCGCGCCGTCCTAATGAGAGCTGAAGCAGTGCAGATACAGCGGGCAGATACGGCGGGCCTTTTTTTTTTATGCACCGCGATACGCGTCGGCTAGCCGAGCTGGCCAGCTGTCGCCCGCACATGCCGTCTCTTGTAAACACGGGCAGTCGGGAAGAATTTTCCGTGCCGTCGTCTGCTCGTTTTTTGGGGGGTTTTTTTACACACAGGACAGGCGTACGATGCTGCGCAGTGTATGACCACAGGCATAAACAGATGATTCAATTGTGCAAAAACAAACGCCGGCGGTTCGGGGGAGGGTAATAACCTTGAGTCTGCGTGGGGGTCCAGAGGCAGGGGAGCGCGTGTGCACTGATGCGCTATAGACACCCCCCCCCAGCGGAGGCCGCTTCACTCCGCAGAGGAGAGGCACCAGAATACGGTTTAATATGAGGAGCACACACGGCTCTGTAGATGGACCAAGACTGGACATATGGGGGAGCGCTGGAACAATGGTTGGGTTTTTGGAAGGACCTACCTGCGCTGGCAGGTGTGACTTCATGGGTCATTTCATTTTTAGCACAGATAATGTCCCCCAGAACTTCTTTGGCCGGCGTGGCTGTGCCTGGCTAATCTGGCCTGTGCGCTCTGTGCTCCGTGCTTTTAATAAACACAACCAACGTGCCAAATATGCCGCACAACGGGGAAATCCTCAAGCAATTCCAGACAGCTATATTCCAACAGGGGCGCCTCAAAGCACTCGACTCCTCTGTTCGGTCCTCTCGCTTTGATTTCCACTGATCCCGGATCAGCCAGAGGACGACCTATCGGTCAGAGCAGGGCGCCTCTGCGGTGAGAGCCGCTGTTCTCCAGTCAGCTCCCCCCCCCCCCCACCCCTCCGCACACCCATCCTCCCCACCCCTGCCCTTACCTGGCAAACCTGATGAGGCTGGGCTGGGAGTGGAGCGGGCAGCCCATCAGGCCTGTGAGATAAAGGTAATTGAGGGCATCAGTGTCCCAGATGCACTGCGCTCGGCTGGGAGCGCTCAGAGGGGAGCCACTGGCCAGCCTGGATGAATGGGGGAGGACGGAGGCCCAGGTGCAGAGTGCTGTCCACTCACTTTATATAGCGCTAGAATCACTCCACCAACACTGTTCAGGGAGGATGGACGAGCCACAGGCCAGAGGTGACGTTCTGAGCATCCAATCATATCAGCCATTTCATTTGTAAACAAAAACAATCTCGACAAAATTGTATCCATTCAACACATGACGGCAAATTCTGCAAGATTTAGCTCGGTCCTGTGGCATACGTTTATCCTGAGTGTCCCATAGCATAGCAGGACAAATACCTGCAATACCAAACAGCCCCTTTGCAACTAAGCTGTCACGAAGACACAACTTTACAAAATATGATAATGTAGCAACGTTGTCCAAGCTGGGCCCAGATCGCCACTCTGCTACAATGGCTCTGAGCTGGCACACAGGTGGAAATCAATTAGGCGGCGGGGTGCGGCGGGTACAGCGTGGCGCGGCGCAGCGTGGTGCCAAACGAGTGCCATCCGTCCGGCACGGGCCCCACTCAGGTAATGAGGAGAGAAATACACAGTGACACTTTACAGTAATTGCTGTGCTGGCAGAACGCATTGAAGACGCTCCCGCGGCAGGATGCGAGCATATTGGGCATGGGGAGAAAAACAGAGAGGGGTGTGTGCGTGTGTGTGTGTGTGTGTGTGTGTGTGTGCGTGCATGTGTGTGTGGTTGTCTGTCTTTGAAAGTGAGAAAGACATAGATTGACTTTCTACCTGAGACAGAGACGAAGTTAGAGACACTTTGGTTTCTGGAGCATTCACTACTGAGCCTGACACACAAGGAGAGAGAGAGAGAGAGAGTCAAAGAAAAGAACAATGAATTCAGTTCGAGGGCATTCACTATTCTGCCATGAAAGAGAGTGAGCAAGAGAGAGAACGAAATAAAGAGAGAGGGAGGCACATAGAACAGAGATGTATTTAAAGTCTGCTTAGAGAGGGCTGCACCTCTCTGCCAAGGCCAAATGCCACATCTCGCAACAAGGCTAAATTAGTCCATTTGCCCCGTGAGCTGGAACCCCTGCACAATTTCATGGGATCTTCCTTGACCCATGGTGCACCTATCCATGGATATTGGGCTGGTCGTTTTGTATAATCCTGCACACCCTGCTCGGAAAACATATCTTTGTTGGCCGCGTTAATGAGAAGCTTATGTTAAAGGGGCTGTTAAGTCAGGGACTTCTTTTTTCTAAACATAAAGTTGTTTTGGGGCGATTTAATTAAACAATAAAGCAAACACAAAAGCCAGGTGATCTCAGCGCTGGCACTGAGCGCGCTCCAACCAGCCAAGGTAGCGGCATTAAAGGAGTCTATAAAAGCGGTTTCATCTCTCTTCAGTAGAACACGGTGTGGGTGTCGCCGGCTAGCCAAGGCACCCAGAAAAGCAATAAGGCAGAAATGTACGGGGAGACACTGAGTTTTACTGCCTCCCGCTAATGGAGTGCAGCAAACCTCTCAAGGTGAGCCCCTTCACAAGGCACATCAACCAGCAGCCCTGTGCTTTCATATAAACATCAGACATTTCTAGCGAGGAACTAAGAACTATCCTATGCCTATACTGTATGCCTTCAGTGGCATTTGAAAAGTTGTGTTTGTTTAATTCGGAAGAAACAGAAAATGTCAACTGTTTACGCCACACTCTACCTATCTCCCATGCTGAGCTATGTACAGTACATTCATCATAATTGCCACTATGTTGTTAGAGCAAAAAAAGCCGATAGCAAATTCATGTCGTTTTTCCAACAGATGATTGACACAGACAAATCCCCCTACCTGTAGGCATGTGTGCATAAGTGCAGATTGTGGTTGGGGAGGTATGGGCGAGCCCTTGGGGCCTGTGGAGGATCAGGAGGGTGGGCATGATGAGATGGGCCTGGTGCTACTGGTAAAGACTGACCTGAGCCCCACTGCCTGTCTCTTAAGATTGAGGCTGTATCTAGGAAATTCAGCTTGAGGCAGACAATGCATCACAGCTCATGCTTTTAGATGGAGGCCATGAGACCATTAATATTCGTTAAATATAAAAGTACAGCCCACGCACAGACACAAATGGCCTTCTTCAGCAAAAGTTGAAAGAAAGAGATAGAGATAGAGAAAGAGAGAAAGAGAGAGAGAGATAGAGAGAAAGAAAAAGAGAGAGAGGGAGGCAGAAAGAGCCATGAGAGTTTTTTTGTCTATATCCTTGATTATTTTTCCTTTGGCAAAACAGTCACCGTGGAGTTTTTCTTTGTCTGCTAATTACAACACCACCATTTCCAAATATTATTTGAGATAAAAGCCGGTGTACAGTAACAGCCCGTGACTCATCTCTAAATGATTCACTAAACCTAATGTTTTCCATAATGCTCTTGTCTGGTATCAGCGGAACGTACAGTATGCTATCTGCCATCCTCCCTCCACTCAGGTCCACTGAGAGCAGGAGAGAGGGGAGCCGACAGCCATGCCACAGCTGGAAGGGACGAGGAACAGAGAGGAGTAGAGAGAAGTGCCCTGTAAAGCCATCTCTGAAGTGCTCTCTCTCCACCGCCATATGAACTGCTGTTGGCAGCCTCTCAGACAAATGCACTGAGCCAGTGATGGTTGGAGATAGTGTTTGACCCCTGGCCAAGATCTGTTTGAACAAGAGGAGAGCAGCCACTCACAGCCATCAGTCAAAGCCTCTGGAAAATAATAAATGAGCATATGCATAAAATAATGAATGAGAATATGTGGCACACAGGACGTGTACACCGGCACACAGAAACAGATATCTACACAAACAGACAGACATCTACACAGACAGACAGACAGACAGACAGATAGATAGATAGATAGATAGATAGATAGACAGACAGACAGAGAGACAGACAGACAGACAGACAGATAGATAGATAGATAGATAGATACAGTAGATAGATAGATAGATAGATAGATAGATAGATAGATAGATAGATAGAAATATGCAAAACAGGGCACAAGGCTCTGACTCTATCACTAAAGTTGTCTGTTCTGTTCTGATTACTTCACCATTGACTCGGAGCTACCATGAATTTGATCGTGTCTCACCTCTCAACCTCAATATCGCCTGGCAATTACACCGAGACTGCCAGTTTTAATATGTGGGTATTGCTGTCGTTATATTCTCACCCTCCTCTAGTCCTTCAGGCAATTCCAGACTTGTGTGGATATTTCTTCCCCTCATTTTCTCTCTCTCTCTCTCTCTCTCTCTCTCTCTCTCTCTCTCTCTCTCTCCCTCATATCCACTCTCACTCTCCCTCATTCTGTCTGCCTCCTTCCCTCTTGCTCTTTCACTCCCTATTTCTTTTATTCTCTCCTTCTCTCCCTCTCTCTCAGTAAACAGCAGGCTGTGGCTCATTGGGGAGGTAGTGAGGGGCTTCATCTGGCCGCCCGCTCTGCTCTATGATGGGTAATAATGAGAGATTGCTGATATCGGGCCTGATATTCCCATCTGAAATGGAGCCCAGCGGCGCCCCCCCGCACCCCCCCACGTCCCCCAGCAGAACCGCCACCGCGCCGCACTCAGACGCTCTCCACTGCCAGCCCCATTACGGCTCTGATTAGACTCCATGATGACAGCATTTGTGCCGGCCACACCATTTGACCATGATGCAGTGCAAGGGATAGCCATTCATGCAATGCAACACACACACAGACACACACAGACACACAGACACACACAGACACACAGACACACACACACACACACACACACACACACACACACACGCTCACACACTCACACACTCACACACACACACACTCACACACTCACACACTCACACACTCACACACACACACACACACACACACACACACACACACACACACACACACACACACACACACCTGCACACTTGTACACTTGCACAGGTACACACACACAAATGTGGTGTGGCATAAGAAACTCTGATGAGTCTGGCTAGGCGCAGAGTTCTGCGAGACTTGGCTCTGTTTTATGGTGCTCGTCAGTAACTTCCAGCATGCTCCACTTCCATGGTGGCACCCTAATGAAAATTCAATTATTGCAGAGAGAGTTAACAGGGGGGGGGGGGGAAACTGCTGCTTCAAGGTGACATCTGCTCGCCAAATTGCCTCCCTCAACAAGACAACACAATTATGCAGAGCGGCCGGCTTTGATGTGGAGCCTCTTTCAGTGGCGTCCAGCGATGTTGTCTTGTTGTCCCCCCTGGGTGCATCCCCATCTCCAAAACTCCGGCGCTAAGCTTTTTAAAGAAGCCTCACAGTATGTTTCTTTCAGGACAGGCACGGTAGTCCACCACCTAGATACGGTTTCTCAAAGACCGAGGAGCGAACAAACAAACAATAATAAAAAATGTAACAGAATGGGGGGCTCTGCAGGTTGGATGGAAGTATTGGAGAAAACAATGTTCACCTGAATGACTAGTCTGGAGGTGGGGGAGCCAAGGAAAGAGAAATAGGGATAATACTTTTCACAGCTTTTAGGGGGAGGAGAGTGAAAGCTATTGGACAGCTATCGCTTTGGTCGGACAAGGCCTCTGACGCCATCTGAGGACAAACAAAAACACTCAACTCAAATGCCTTCAGCATCTGAGATACATACATGATGACACGCAAAGAGGTAGACACACACACTCACACTGACAGACACACTCTCTCACACACCCACACACACACTCTGAATGAGATCCAAAGTTCCTTTGTGAAGATGAGATGAAGATGATTCATGATGAAGGACAACCATCAGTGCAGCTCTCCACTAATCAGGCCTTTATGGTAGAGTGGCCAGATGGAAGCCATCTTTTTTTGAGTTTGCCAAAAAAGCACCTGAACGACTCTGAGACCATGAGAAGTAAAGTCCTCTGGTCTGATGAAACGGAGACTGAACTACAGTATATGGCCACAATTCCCAACGGTGTGTGTGTGGAAGAAACCAGGCTCTGAGCTGCACTGATGGTTGTCCTTCTGCACGCTTCTCTCATCTTCACAAAGAACTCGGGATCTCATTCATCGTGACCACTGGGTCCTTGGTTACCTCTCAGACCAAGGCCCTTCCTCCCCAATAACTCAGTTTGGCTGGGCGGCAAGAGATCTAAGAACTCTGTTGGTGTTGGTTGGTCCAAGTCTTTTCTATTTTAGAATGATGGAGGCTGCCGCGCTCTTGGCCACTTTCAAGGCTGCAGACATGTATGTATCCTTCCCCAGATCTGTGTGCCGACACAATCCTGTTTTGCCGATCTACAGACAATTCTCTCGACCTTGTGGCTTGGTTTTTACTCTGACATACGCCATCAACTGTGAGATCTTATAGAGACAGATGTGTGCCTCTCCTAATAATGTCCAATGAATTCATTTAGGCACAAATGGACTCCAATCAAGTTGTAGAAGCATCTCAAGGACCATTGACAGAAGCAGGATGCATCAAAGTTCAATTGCAAATGTTACAACAAAGGGTCTGAATACTTGAATACAGTCTTTTTTACATAAATGTACAAAACACTCCAAACACTTGCTTTTTTGTGGAGTATTGGAGTATTTTGTGTAGACTGATGAGGGAAACCAAATTGAATCCATTTTAAGATGAGTTTGAAACATAACAAAATGTGGGAAACTTGAAAGGGTCTGAAAACCTTCCTGTTCCACTGTACACACATACACACATACCCTTTCAAACTCACTCATATAAACACACACACACACAATCCACTCACATACACATCAAATATACACACCCTTTCAAATTCACTCTCTCTCACACACATACACACACGCGCACGCGCACACGCACACGCACACGCACACACAAATAGATGGAGCAGCAACAACATGACTCCAGTGATATTTGTCCCCAAAACAACCCAAAAACACATTTGCTTCACTCCCATCTCTCTCGGCCGCCTTCGGCAGGTCTGTCCAGCTGCAGGGTGGACACACACACACACACACACTCCGACGCCAGACAACTTCTCACAGGGGCGCGTGTAATGTTGTCTCTTCTTCCCCTGCCCCTCTCCTCCCCCTCTTCCTCCGCTTGATTTGTTTACAATCACTTTAGTATTGCCTGCAGCGTAAAGCCATGGAGGGAGGAGGGGAGGAGGGGAGGAGGGGAAGGAGGAGTACAATGTTCATCCCTCACTTTCCGGCTACGCCTCATCGCAGCAGTGGCGGACAGGAGAGAGAGAGAGAGAGAGAGAGAGAGAGAGAGGAAGAAAGGGAGAGAGAGAGAAAGAGAGTTGAGGAGAGAGAGATGTAGACACATGCTCTGAGGAATTATAAGCAAGACTCAGAGCTGGGAGAGGGAGATAGAGCTCATCATACAACAGAGTTGGGCAGGGTGGAGAGAGAGAGAGAGAGAGAGAGAGAGAGGAGGGTGGGGGGGGGCACTCAAGTCTTTCCCTCCCCTCCCTCTCTTCTCATCTGCCTCTTCTACCTCTCTCTAAATCCCCTTCTTTTCCCCTTTTCTCTTCCTCTCTCCTCCCCCTCTCTCTCTTCTTCCTCTCTCTTGCATACTTTCAGGGATGGAGTGGTGAACATACAGAGCTGGAGTCAAGCTTCACAAGATATCGACAGCTGACAGGCGCTTTGGGGTGAGAAGGGGGGTGGTGATTTTCTCACTGTCGACCTTGCTCTGATAAAGATTGCACTTCAGCGCCTGTATGTATATATATATACGGTTGTGTGTGTGTGTGTGTGTGTGTGTGTGTGTGTGTGTGTGTGTGTGTGTGTGTGTGTGTGGAGTTTGTTTGGAGATGCGCTGACAGCAACAAGATCTCCACGGGCACTCGGAGAGAAGGAAACAGCGCGGACGCTAATTACAACAGCTAATAAAACAGGCCCAGATTACGGCATGTCAATCTCGTGGTGGGGGAGCTCTCGTGCTACTGAGGGGAAACAGTACGAGACAGATGCTCTCTCCAGCCCAGATCCCCATGGTTGGAAGGAGACAACTCATTCAATATGCATCAAGAGACACTCCACCAGAACAAAACGATACCTATCACCAAAGGATACCTGTGATTCTCAATTAGGCCCACACAGGCCAATGTTATCACAGGAACATGGAGGAGAGGGTCTTCCCTGAATGATTCAGGTGATGTATACCTCTGGAGAACAGCCCATACTCAAAGAGATGAACTCAGTGAGGGCACATCAGAGAGGCGGTGTGTTATGGTGTGCACTTCTGCTATGCCAGAGGCTGTCTCCAGCCCAATTTACATGGCATTGTAATGTAATGGGCAGTGGGCACAAGGGGCATCACCACGGCCTACTACGGCATGCCAAAACACACTTGCTGACAGTGAGACAGCGTGATGGGCAGAGGAGCTCGTGGATGTAAGTAGTGAGTGGGCGAGTGGGTGAGGGAGAGCGGGATGTTGGCTGTCTCGGCGGTGGTGGTGGTGGTGGTGGGTGGTGGTGGGTGGTGGTGGGTGGTGGGGTCTGCACCTGGGGCCTTCACTGTGTCAGGGGCACAATGGGGAGGGAGGGACACCGCTGTGATGTGGGCGTGAGTGGGCTGATCTGAGGACAGCTGCAGGAGGGATGGAGGCCCAGGAGGATCTATGGGCCCTCTCTCTGTCTGTCTGTGTGTGTGTGTGTGTGTGTGTGTGTCTGTGTGTGTGTGTGTGTGTGTGTGAGCGTGTGTGTGCGTGTTGTGGAACAAAGCACGGCCATATCAAATCAGGAGCAGCCAAATAGATTGAACATCTACATCAAAAGTAGTCCATCAAATGCTGCCCTGATCTCACACACACACTCAAACTCACACTCACACTCACACTCACACTCACACTCACACTCACACTCACACTCACACTCACACAGACAGACACACAAACCCTGTGCACACACACACACACACATATAAACAGATGCATAAATATGTATGCACACATACGCACACTCAAATTAGCAGCATGCATACACACACACACCACCGTATCCCCTCCTACACAGACACTTCATCTGACCAGAAGGCCATTGAAGTGGCCATCGCTAACACCCTGCCCTGGGTTGTTGGTCACGGTCAAACTCCTGCGTTATCCGTCTGCCGTCCGGCTGATGAGGACGAGCCAGGTCCGTAACAGCACCGTTAGCGTTTAATAGCGCGTGGGTCACACAGGTGATGGCCACCCTCTCCCCCCAGCATATGTGAACGCCACCCAAGAGAGGCTGCTCTGCAGTGAAGAGGAAAGAGCACCAGAGAGGGCTACTCCAGCTCGAGTAGCGAGGCAGGGGAGCGTGTGTGTGTCACAGATGCGGCAGTTAGGGTGCCCGGGGGGCAGTGCCGGTCATCCTCTGACCGCGGGCGTCTGCTGTCTGCCCCACTCCGGGCTGAACTCGAGCGAGTCCATTACCGCGGAGGTGAGCACCTTCAGCCGGTCCCGCGAAAAGAGTAGCAGGTGGGGCGATAACGGCGGGCGTAATGCAATAATGGGCCATTAAGTGGTGGTAGATACGGGGAGCGGTGTGGAGGGAGAGCCACTTCGCTAGCATTAGAGGGGATCAGACACGTCGGGGGATGACACACCGAATGACTGGAGAACAGAGCGCCGGTGTTTACGCCGGACGTGCCGACTTCAGGAGAGAGGAGGAATGACGGCTGTGCGGCTGTACATCACAGAGCGGGATCAGAGAGGAGAGGAGCGGGGGAGAGACTAGAGAGGAGTTAGAGGAGAGGAGCAGAGAGGAGACAGGAGGAGAAGAGAGGTGAGAAGAGACAAGAAAGGAGAGGAGAGGAGAGAGGAGAAGAGACTGGAGGAGAGGAGAGGAGAGGAGAGGAGAGGAGAGGAGAGGAGAGGAGAGAAGGAGAGGAAAGGAGAGTAGAGGAGAGAGGAGAGGAGAAGAGACAGGAGAGGGGAGGATAAGAGAGGAGAAGGGAGGAGAAGAGACAGGAGACAGGAGAGAGGAGAGAATGGAGCCTGTCAGCACACACACTGGGGGCCGCTGTCACCTGGCAAAGGCTCCAGTGCACACTGATGTGCTGCTCACACACACTGCCCTTCTCAGCTTTACCTACACTCTCTCTCATCCACACACACACACACACACACACACACACACACACACACACACACACACACACACACACACACACACACACACACACACACACACACACACACACACACACACACACACACACACACACAAACACACATACACACACACACAAACACACAATGTCCATTCTCTTGTGCTGAGTAATTTTAAGGCTGTCTATCTAACCTACCCCCCCAATCTCATTCTCTTTCTCTCTCTCCCTCACACACACACAGACATAATAGACACACACACACACTTACTTGTACACTTCCTTCCTCTCTCTTGCACCAAGACACACACACACACACACACACACACACACACACATACAGACATAAACTCTCCCTCTGTAATGTTCAGAGTCTGTCTCCTCACCCCTGTGCCTGTCCCAATAGAGCTGCATCTCTTCCTCTGCCACCCCAGGTGTCTGCTGCAAAGCCTCATTGTATGCTTACAAATCAATGCTTTTCAATATGTGTGCACTGCACTCTCTCTTCCTCTCTCCCTCTCTCGCTCTCCTCCTCTCCTCTTCTCACTCCATCACAAACAGGAGGCAGCCAGAGAGTCACTGACAGGCAGGTGAGAGGCCCAGAGAATGGAAGAGAGGAGGGAGGGAGCGAGGGAGCGAGGGAGGGTGAGGAGAGAAGAAAAGAGAGAGGAGAAGAGAGCGGAGAAGGCGAGGCTCATGGGAGTTCTGGGAGGGGGGAACTAAATCAATAAGGGCCTCAGACCCTGAATGTAAATCAGCTTTGCCTGGGAACCAAAAAAAAAGTTCAGCAGGAAGAGACATCCCTTAACCGTATAGGAGAGACATACCTTAACCGTATAGGAGAGACATACCTTAACCATATGGGAGAGACATACCTTAACCATATGGGAGAGACATACCTTAACCGTATAGGAGAGACATCCCTTAACCGTATAGGAGAGACATATCTTAACCGTATAGGAGAGACATCCCTTAACCGTATGGAAGACATACCTTAACCATATGGGAGAGACATCCCTTAATCTTATGGGAGAGACATACCTTAACAGTATAGGAGAGACATCCCTTAACCGTATGGGAGAGACATACCTTAACCGTATAGGAGAGACATCCCTTGACCGTATGGGAGAGACATCCCTTAACCGTATAGGAGAGACATCCCTTAACCGTATGGAAGAGACATACCTTAACCGTATAGGAGAGACATCCCTTAACCGTATGGGTCACTGGCGCAGTGTCTCGACAGTGGCTTTGCACCAAACATTATGAACCAAATGTTGAAATTATACTAATCATCTCGTAGTAATAATCATGCTGCTGAAGGGAATGTATATTGCCGCAGGAGGTTGTTTGATTGCAACCATCATTTAGAGTATTTAGGGATAAAAGGCTGCATTTCTCACTGAAGGGGGGGGGGGGTAATGGGACAGCCAAAATGAGGCGCTGACGTGAGAAATAGACACACAATGCTGAAATATTAACACCCTAATTACAGGCCCAAAATAGGCTGCGGGCTTTGAGCGCACGTCATACACACAGGCTTTGCATCCATCAAACACGGAGCTGCGTCGAGTGGCTCCACTGTCTAATGGAGTGGGGGGGATAAGGGTCATTTGCTTTGAAAGGTGCTTGACAGAGTTTGTGTCCTGACAATGGGTCATGGGAGAAGTGCAGTTCTGCAGAGATACAAACAAACATCTGCACGAGACACAACAGGGGTAGTATCTGCACAAGAGACAAGAGGGGTAGTATGGGCCGGGGATGTGTCTGTATGGCCTATTCGGACGGGATTAGTTTTATGGGGGGACGTAGAGTAATGCAGGTTTATCATATGACCTCTGTAATATAAATGTCCAATTCGGACGGGACTAGACATCTCTGTCATTTTACCTGACATGGGAGGAGTAACTACGTTTACGTTCTGCCGTCACATCTTCGTCGCCGTGCACGTGATACTTTGCGTCAGGTACGTGCAGCATTTTCAGATTTGAAAGACTACACAAGTTGGTAAAACTAGCAAACGTAGCTTTATGTTATGCCATACGTAGTTTGAAATGGCTAACAATATGAAGCTATTAGGCAAACTAGCTGACGTCCTATTAGGAGCTGCACATCATGTTACGTTTTCATTCAGACTTTGGTGGAATTGTTTTCAAATCAGGATGTGACGAAATATTACAGACATCTTTACAGAGGGTCGCGTTCGAACGGGATTAATATTACCCAAGGTAATTTCTCCGGACCGTTTTACGGAAGGTAAAAGTGTCTGTAAATGTCACCGACATACTCCGTTATGTTTACTGACATGGCGCGTCCGGACGGGACTACATTACCTGGTAATTATTACTTTACCTGATGTCACCCCATAAAACTAATCCCGTCCGAATAGGCCTTATGTCTACGTGTGTCTGTTATTCGTGGGTTTCCCCAGGTGTTTAAAATCAAGCACCTTGATTACCAATGCAGACGGCATGGTGCTTCATTAATACACCTGTGGAGAGGGACCTGATGAAATCCATGATTGAGGGTAGGTAAAACAGGACAGAGAAATAGAGATGAAAGAAAGAGTCTGACAGAAAGACAGAAAGAAAGAAAGAAAGAAAGAGGGATGAAACAGATGAGGAGTGAAGAGGGGGAATGAGAATGAGAGAAGGGATGAGCCCAAGAGGAGAGGGAGCACAATAGTGCTAATAAAACTGCACTCCATTGCTCTGGCCAATAGAGGGCTCTCTGTCCACCATGTGGAGAGCACGAGCTGCAGGGAAGGTGACGTGTGCGCTCCTGCAAAAGACCCAGACACACTATCCCCATTCCGTCCCCAGTGTCCTGGCTCAACTCCCAACCTAGCTCATTCAATCTGGCAACCTAATCAGCCCCCAGTGTAATTGGCTCACTCACTCATTCTCCCTCTCCCTCTCCACCTCAAGCTGCTGTGTTGTTAGTGTTCTGGCACACAATGGCAGCCAGAGTTGGTAGCAGTTGGTGAGGTTCCCCCTTTCACTATAAAGTGCTTAGGGTGTCCTGATAAAGCGCTGTATACACGCAGTGTGTTGTCCTATCTCAAGCCAAGCGGATAATCTGTTTGATGCTGAGACACCTCCGTCTGATCTGCGCTCGTAATGAACAGAAACTGCTCGGGGGAGTCCACTCTTTGAAGACTACAGAAGACCTTGACCGTGCCGCGCCGCTGGACATTTTCTGAGTGTCCACGCCAACACAAAAGCAAAAAGGAGCTTAAGTGTACACTACACACATCACGGTCGATACATTGACCTCTATGTTTATGATAAAAAAAAAAAAAAAAATAAGCAGAGCACCAAGCAGGAGAGGGCCAGCCAAGCCCGGGCCCAGCCCACGTCTTATGATTGATTTGGGAGGCAGCGGGCTTCTGCTGACCCTGAGACAGGGTTAAATAGGGAGGGCCGAGGCCGGAGTCACTCAAGTGGTCAATTCATTTGAAAACACCGCAGGAGAGAGAAGAGAACTGGCCAAGGCTTCGCCGTCCAAAGCTCCCTCCGTCAGTGCTGCCAGGAGCGATTTCTGCTCCATTACCTGTTTCTGAGCCTAACTACCTCCACTCCCTCTCTCATGCCTTTGAAATGTCTCCTCCGTCGGCGCTCACACATCTGCATATTAATGTGAATTAATCAACTCTGGGCTTTTAAAAAGAACTATTTTTTATTTACTTAAAGTCTCCTTTCACAGACACTAATTTCCATTCGCGTACTCTCTCTCCGCTGACACACTCTGGCATACTGTACTGTAGCCTTTTTAGGACGCGACCTGAGGACATTTCTATGGAGATTCACGTTGCGCGTTGGGTTTGTTTATTACCGCCTGCTGTGAGTGACACTGTTCCACTTCTCCTCCATTTTTCTACAGTATTAGGGCTCTTTGGTGAGGAAGACACAGACAGGGCGAGGGTAGGGGTTTGGGGGGGGGGGGGGTGGTTGAGAGTTGCCATATTTATGCTGTCAAATCAACACACCAGCAAAATAAAAAGGCAGACTGCAACATAAGACGCTAACCTGCACTGACACCGACTGCATTGTCTCCATAGAAACCAGATTCAGCTCTGGACATCATGCGTATCGCAGATTGAAACTTGCTGCCTTTTAACTAAAATAGCAATTTGTTCTCATTGAATCCAAGCCAACCGTTATTTTCTCCTTAGCATGCAAGGCAGATCCATATCCCGCCCTATCCTGCATAAAAACAAAACACTGTGCTGAAACTAAACACCTTCTACAAACCCATGACCCTGTACGATGGGAATTCAGCTTGAGTCATTCATCACACAGAACAAGAACACAACCTTACTAAAACGGACATTCTGGGCATTAAAGAAGACACTGAGATTAAAAATAAAGTACACATGTTGCCTGTGCGATTGGCTGATCTCATACTTGTTGAGGGCAGAATTATTTCTTTGATGCCCTGATATCTGTCAGTTCAGACTCAAAGCATATGTGACAGGAAAAGAGAGTGGCTCCAGAGAACAGCACCACTGGCAGTATCTCATAAACTATTTCTACTGCTGTGACTACACCAACAGATATTTCTGTACCCAGAGCAGGCCTGGGCTTGTGCTTTTGGGCGTCTTTATCTGCAGAACCAATTCAAACAACACCAATTACTCCGGGCAAACAGGTTGACTTTTCTGGCGCCCCCCCTTCCCCCTCTTCCCCCCCGGCCTTGAGGAGAGACAGTAATGTTTAATGGCTTAGATAAGAAGTTCCCCGGGCCTGTGCCATCGCACATCCCAAACAAACAGATGGGTTGCCAGGTTCACTCCCACACCCTCACCCTCCCTCTCCCGATTCCCCCCTCCCAGTCCGCCCGGCTACATAAGCTCCTGTGGATCAAGCACACCCCTGCCTGCTGCTGTGAGCCTTCTCTCCAGGTGGGTGTCAGCTTCGCCTGAGCCTTCCATCCTCCGCCACCTCCAACCATCAGCCGTCGTCCTCACTGCCTCCTGTGCTCTGGCGAGCCTCGCTGACCCAGTGGCAGGCTAAGTGGAGTCTGACCGCTACGCACCACCTCCCCACCCCCCCCCACCTCTGTTCCCGGAGCGCAGGCATGAGCTGGGCCTCCCGCTGCGTGCGGCCGGTGTCCGCTTGCCTGGTGTGCACCGAGGGCTACGACGCCACCCGCCGCCGGCCCAAGCTGCTGCGCTGCGGACACACCTTCTGCCTGAGCTGCCTGAGCGAGATCGCCCGCCTCTCCGCCCAGCGACGGCACTCGCGGACGCTGTCGTGCCCAAAGTGCCGAGAGGTGACGCCGCTCCCCGAACCGCACCGCGCCGCGACGCACCTGGTGGACAATTACGCCATCGTGGAGTTCATCACGGGCGACGACGACGGCGCGGCCGAACCGGAGGACCGCTGCGCCAGACATCGAGACGAGCGGGAGGAATACTTCTGCATGTCCTGCTACAGGTTTGAGTCACGCTGCCGTTTTGATATCTCTCCTCCGAGCTTCCACGACAACGCTGATGGAAGTCCAAGGCCACGCGACTGAGTGCGCCCCACTGTGTTGGAGCGAAGCGCTCGCTAAAACGAGACCGAGAGAGGCCGTTATCTGCGCTCCGGCAGACGGGGGTTCGAGTGGGGGATCAGAGCGATAGCAAACATACACAACAAACACACACACACTGCTGAACGGAGTTCAAAAATAAGCGCATAGCCGCGCACCTAGCTCCACTACAATGCGACCAGACGATACATCTCACTGCGACGACTCTGCTGCTCCCGCAGCCTGCGTCTCAAGCCTTT
The DNA here is from genome assembly GCF_963854185.1 of Sardina pilchardus. Classification (NCBI taxonomy): domain Eukaryota; kingdom Metazoa; phylum Chordata; class Actinopteri; order Clupeiformes; family Clupeidae; genus Sardina; species Sardina pilchardus. The sequence continues at coordinate 14,077,308 of NC_085013.1, read as the reverse complement.
TCAGCACTCATTCAGCGGTTGCCAAGCGCACAGCCTACACCCTTGTGCAGAAGCCAAGGGGAGCCTTCCATCTATTTTCTCAGAGATCAGCCTTTAAACACTTCCATCCCTGAGGGGAAATAAAATTTGCACATGAATATTTATTAAGCATTGTTCTAATAAATGCCCTCGCTGTCAAAACAGAGCCTTGGTAAAAGATGCAGTTTGGCAAAAGACTTAGCGGCGCACGTTTACAAGTCGGGAGTCAAACACTGTTAAATCACTAGGTAAATATTTGTCTGCGCCCATCCACTGGCACGGGGGTGTCAAACACAAAAGTTCGTAAATAGTGTGAGCAGTGACAGCAACTGTGTCCTCCACCACCTTTCTATCTCTACCTCATGACACACACTTCTCTGACACACACACACACACACACACACACACACACACACACTCAGCCACTCAGCCACACACTCACACACTCACTCACTCACTCACTCACTCACCCACCCACTCTGTTTCTTTCTTGCATGGATGTTGATTGATTCATGTAATTATATGCTATATTGTGTACTATATGTTAGCTCTGTTTTTAATCTACAGTAGCCTATGCTACAGTACAAGTCTCAGTTTTGCCATGCGAATCATGCTAACCACCTCTGTCTCTCTCTCTCTCTCTGCCCCTCTCTCTCTCTCTGCCCCTCTCTCTCTCTCTCTCTCTGCCCCTCTCTCTCTCTCTCTCTCTAGGTTACTGTGCCCTTGCTGTGCTGTTGAGCATGCGTCTCAGACTCCATCGCACCGCGTCCAGGATGTGGAGTCGGCCGCCGGGCACTTCAGACGGAGGCTCCACGCGGCGCTGGATTACTGCAGGGAGAGGCGGGAGCTGCTCGAGCGCCTGCTGCGGGACTCGGGCGAGGAGCGGCGGCGCGTCGGGGCCCTGTGCCTGGCACTGGAGCACCTGACGGGCGGCGTGCGCGACGCCGAGCTGCTCTCTCAGACGCACACTCTGATGGGGCTACAGGACCCTCCGCCGCAGCCGCCGCCCTCCACACACGACGCACCAAAGCTCTCGCCAGACCCCCGACTCAGCCTCTGACAGCTTATTCTCTCTCTCTCTCTCTTTCTTTCTCTCTTTCTCTTTCACTCTCTCTCTCTTTGTATGTCTGTCTCTCTCTCTTTTACTTTCTTTCTCTCTCTCTCTCGCTCTCTCTTTCTTTCTCTCTCTTTCTTTCTCTCTCTGTATGTCTGTCTCTCTCTCTTTCTCTCTCTCTCTCTCTCTTTCTCTTTCTCATTCTCTCTCCTCCCCACAGCCCTTTGGGCCACAGCAAGCTGTTCCACTGACAACTTTGTAAACTGAGACCCTGGTGACCGGCCCATGCAGTCAGAACTCTGACATGAATGCAGTGAATCCAGACAGCCAAGCTCCACAGTCCACACATACACACACACACACACACACACACACACACACACACACACACAACAAAACCACCACGTCACACCACACCCCTCCCTGTCTGAGACACCAGCAAAAGAACGAAGAGGAGGAGGAGGAGGAGGAGGAGGAAGAGGAAGAGGAAGAGGGAGAGCCAGATGGTGTCCCTGACGGGGGCCGTCTCTGACCGGCGGCTGTGCGGTGCTTGTCACCGGGGCGCGGCGGTGGCATGGCGGGGGTCAGGGTCAGACGGCCGGACCGCGGGTATTGGGGAGGACAGGCACGTCCGGCCGCCGACACTCAGACACCCGCGGGGCCGGCTATATTGGGCAGGCTGGAGGCTGTGGTGGCGCGCGGAGAACAAAGAGCTACTAAGTGTGCCCTGGACGTGACTGATCACCTCGGCCCTGTCTCCTGCTCGCTTGAGGCAGCCAGAGCAACAGAGGCAGGTACCTGTGACTAGCACTGGGAAAGACCACAGGCCGACCGCAGGGGAGAAGGGCTCAGCTGCACACAGATCTGTGAGTTAAGAGAACTAGATTAGCCTCCTGCGCCCTGTGGGGTACGATGGATTCAACCACCTCATAGCTCTATCGTATTGTCATGAGACAAGCAAGGTGAATTAGTGTGTAGACTGTTTTTCAATGAAACAAAGCTAACATATGATCAAAATGAGTATTACAAATGTTCACAGAGGAAGAAATAAATATTTATGAATGTATACAAACTTATTAAAATGCAACACCCATGCAATACTGACTGACCTTTCAAGAAGGCAGATGCAAAGTTAAAATGCTGTTTCATGTTGCCTCGAAATCGAATATTTGCTCTTGTTCGACACCTTCCCACCCCACATTAAATGTCATCAAAGATCTACGAAACCTGGGGGGAAGAATATTTCTTTTAAGTTGATATGTGAGATCAATAGCTTGAGACTGGTGTGTTCAGCTTTACTTAGACGCTACAAGCAGAGAAAAAAGCTCACTCACTCTCTCTCCCTCTCTCACTCTCTCTATCTCTCTCTTTCTCATTCTTATTGCAAAACATCTCCATGCTTCCTGATTTCATCAGCCACCTCTTCACACCTGCATCTGTGCATCCAAGCATATCAAAGACACGGCAATGTGTCCACAACTATTCAATGATTCCGTGTGAATGACCAAATGACCACAATGCTGGCCACAGCGCACATGATAGTAAGCCTTTCCTCTCCCTTTTCCGTTTCGCCCCCGATGGTGTACGCTGCACAACATTTGGAATAGCTGATTAGAACGCTCTTGTCTGGGAAAACAGAAAACAAGTGAGTCATCCACGAGCCAGCCCCAGACGCCGCTCTCTGGCGGACGGGGGGTTTATTTATAACGCGCCGTCCCTCCTCCGTCTCAGCGTCCGCATCTGTCCACCGCGAGTCCACTCGGAGGAGAGCCCACCCACCACCACCACAGTCCGCTGACCCCGAGCGACTCCCCGAGACACGGCGGGTGGACGGGCGAGCGATGAGTCCGCCGCTGATGGAGAGCGCTCGGTAAACACCAACGTCACCGCTGTCGTGCTGATTCACAGACACAAATAGAAGAACACCTGTGAATGTAGCACATCTTCAGTGGGGCTCCGTTAATAAGATTAGAAACACCATGGACAGCTTGGGCAGCACTGTAGAGGATTACGGAGGGTTTTTGTTGTTGTTTTCAGGTGCATTTCAGGTGTCTTCAGCACTACAAATCCCACCAGTTGCACCACACAGCTAGCGAGCAGCGGCACAGCGCTCGGCTACAGGATGTTCGGCATTCAACCACGGAGCAACACCACCGCTCTCTTGTGAGAACATCATGTCAGCAGCTGTCATCGGGGACGCCGCCGCCGCCGCTTGCCCACGGGAGACGCTGGCCTCACCAGCCAGACAGATGCCGAGTCTCGATCTGCCAAGCAAGGCGGACTGATTTGTGTAGCTAAGGAGGGGGTTGGTGTTGGGGGTGGGGGGGTAGGGGGTAGGGGGTAGGGAAGCAGGGGGGGTTGCATTGTGCACTTACCTGTGTTTCTGTCAGGTAAGATACAGCAATGCTTCTGCAGTATGCTCGGCAACACCTGCACATGGGAGAAAAACAGGAGAGGAGCTTGATGAGCAGGTGGAAGGGAGAGGGGGGGGAAATGCTTTAAGATTCACATGCAGGAAGGAAGACAGAGAGGCAACAAGGGGGAGCCGGGGCTCACGTAATGACCAGCAATTAAAGAATGAACGCAGGCTTCACTTTCCCAACGCTCCCATGTGTCTCTTCACAACGCGCCTTCTGCATTCAGCATGAGCAGCAATGCGTGAAACAGTTGTCCAATTTATGTGTTTTTATGTGTGTATATAGTGGTGTGTGTGTGTATATGTGTGTGTGTGTGTGTGTGTGTGTGTGTGTGTGTGTGTTTGAGAGTTTAACCATGTGTAAAAGTGAGAGTGTAAGTGTGTGTGTATGAGTGTGTGTGTGTGTGTGTATGAGTGTGTGTGTGTGTGTGTGTGCGTGTGTGTGTGTATGAGTGTGTATGTGTGTGTGTGTGTGTGTGTGTGTGTGTGTGTGTGTGTGTGTGTGTGTGTGTGTGTCTGTGTGTGTGTGTGTGTGTGTCTGTGTGTGTGTGTCTGTGTGTGTCTGTGTGTCTGTGTCTGTGTGTACTTATGTGTGTGAGCATATGTGTGCAAGAGTGTGTTTCCATGAGTGGGTGGACCATTTAAAACAGAGAAATGTCTAGCAAACTCCAGTGAGAATAGATGCAGTGGGGTTGAGAGCCAAACCAACTTCTCTACCTCGAGTAATGACAGCTGAGGCAACTTCAGAGCAGTGAAAGCAGACAAGTTATTCAATATTCTTGGCGGTAAGGTACATTTGAAAAGATTTTAGGGGTTAGTCAATTTTTCATCAAGGCAGGAGTTCACACAGGGTAATTTCTACATCTACCACGGCTACTGGTATTTTCAATTAAATCCCGCTAACCTTCCAAGATGGGTGTCTGTATTCAATCTTCATAAGACACTTCCAAAATGGCACTGGATTCTCACTGAATACAGATAAGATGGTGATGCAGGCCATATGCAATTTGCAATATCAAATCTCAAGGCTGAAAGGCAGACCCTGTACTCCACAAATATAACCACACAAGAATCCTCAGTGACACAGCGACACAGTGACAGACAATGTGACTCAAGTCCAGTACGTCTCCGACACCTAACTGCACTAAGCATTGTGTTCAAGCAGCAGCACACTCGGTTCTTTGCGGTGGTGAATGAAAAAAGTCTCTCTGGGGACCCGCCGTGTTCAACAGCCTACATCAGGACCGATAGAGGAGCCCTCATCCAGCGTGTGTCTGGCTTTGAGAGCACAGTTACATTACTCAGTCACAAACAAGACAGACCACAGGCTCTCTGGGGGACAAGAGAGGGACGATGCTGGCAGTCTGACTGACTGACTGACTAGCTGAATGGAAATATAGGCAGAATCTTTGATTTGAAATCTCTTCAATGTCACTGTTCCTTGAACAATAAAAGATTCATTACTCCTCCTGTCTGTCATTTTCCTGGGTCAGTTGCTCGGAACTCAAGCTACGGGTGCAATTGGCAAGGGACAGAGCACAAACTCCGGATCACAAAAGACAGGGAATTAGCAATACTTTACTGCTCAAATCACATTACAGATAAAGTCAGAGCCCCTGCCTGTTAACAGAAGTGGGAGGACATCAGGAATAGTGCTATTTTTATAAACTCAGACATGAATATTTATAAAAAGCCGCCTCAGATGTGGAATACTGACCAGCAGTCTTAACAGATGCATCTCCGGGGGTGTGGGGCTGCCTGAACCAGCACTGCCTTTAAACCTCTAAACCACTCATGACAGACATGGCCAAGCTCTCAGTGGCCTATGCATGTCCCTTTGCTATGTGCTTTTCTGAAGGGATCTTTAACCATGGCAAAGGGCCACGACGCATGCAATGCTGAGCTGGCATATCCTAGCAAAAGACCCAGAGGGAATACTACACAGACTAACCACCAGGCAGCATCTCTGTAGATGCACATTAGCATACCAGGCTAACTCTGGTAGAATGCAAATGGTAATATTCATATTAAATTGTCCATGGTCCATAACAAATGAAATAAAAAGACAAAATAGAATAAATTGAAGATAAACTAAAAATGTGCAGTGTAATAAAAGAGAAAAAAATATTTTCTTTCTGTTGTCAGTCATAGTTTGATGACAAAGTTCCAAGGTAATGTGTTGCCAAGTGATAAATGATGCTATTACTGTAATCTATTGCTATAATTAATCATATTGATCTACTGCCATATGATATCATTCTTACATTCAAGTTTCATTTTAAGGGACATTACTCCATAATACACATATTTCCAGCCCACACTACTTAGGAACTTTCAGAATAACCAGATGGGCAATGATCCATGTGAGGTTAAGACACTGCATGGTTCTGATTGGATATGGGGTCTTCATTTAAAAAGTCTTAACAAATTTCCTTTTACACAACCATATCTAAATGCATATTCCATTTTCTTCAAATGACACTCATAATCATTATGCAAAAACTCTCACCATGAAATGCAGCTACATTTCGCTGTGTCACAAAAAATAGTCTGTTTGTTGCCAACTTAACAGAAATAGGGCCATACAGTCTCAAAATGTATATAAATCTGTCATAATTCGAAACTGCTAGCCCAGAGAAACTCCCTGAAACTTCCAGGTGGCTCAGCAGAGGGCATTTAGAAAACATGTAAAACACTCTAAGAGCAACCCTCTCTAGGTTTGGTTTGGGATTTCCACTGGATACTGGAGTAGATAGATTTTCTTTCTTGCCTTGCTATACAAGCTTCTCGAATTAACCTCACCCACTTGCCCACTTCCCCACGGAGGGGTCTATTCAACCTATCAATTAGAGGCTCGTTATTCCAGCACAGTACTAGAGTGATGAGGAGTGGAATGAGCTGCACTGATGGAGTGGGAAGACTGCTCAAAGTGGCGGCACCAGAACAGCCTCTCTGTCCCTTTACCACTAGGGGCAGAGGATCAGCTGATACTGTACACCTGTGTCGAGGAAACTGGGAGTGAATAGATCACTGATGACCGGTGCGTGGTAGCCAAGGTGGCTTTTGTGAGGGACACCATGCCATCAGTTAAGGGAGAGAAGAGTGAAAGGCATCAAAAAAGTGAACAAGGTGATTCTGTATGGAAGTAGACATAAAGACTGACAGAGATTACGCCTGAAGGATGGATCCTATAATTATGAAGGTGTCACAGCATCCATACATTGTCTCAGATTTAAATGGTCGCCTGAGGGAGAGCTTTATGCCATTCTTCTATACGGAGCAGTTGATTAACAAGCAACACAAAAAAACACAATGTTGTGAATGGGCCAAATCTGGAGAGGAAAAGGCATGCAAAAATTAAATCAGCAGGAAGCCGTGTATTGCCTGGAGGGTAGACAGCAAGGGTGTGGACTGTGGAGTGCTCCCATAACTATGACTGCACTTGATCTTAATAAATTAGCATCTCTGTAAATTCATGAATGTACTCTTATTGAAAAAAATTATCAGGTCCTTCAGAGAGGAAGTAGCTATTATATAAGATGTTGGCTCTAATTCCCTGGTGCTGATTTTGGAGAGAATCGTGGACTTGGTACCACATTTAATAATCAGTACAAAACTGCTGTCGTAATTATTCAACATAATGTAATAAAAATACTTGCAGCAATGCAACAGAGACACTGTTGTAGCATTAACCAACAAACACCCCAGAAATCATTACAATATAGCAGTATCCCCAAAGGGAGCGCTAACAACTGCACTTAAGAATCTGCAGTAAATTTGTGACTTCCGTCGTAATGACTCATCGGAGTCAGTCTTTATTTGTTAAATCATCCTTTGGGGGAGGAATGGCATACAAGAACAGAGAGTAAATCTCATTAGCTACTCCACATACAGGCTTTACTTTCTGTCTCAGTTTCTCTCACACTCAAGACTTAGATAGAGGCGCAAAAGACTAAAAGCACACAAGCCCAGTTAGAACCTGGTTCATGCCAGGAGATGAATCCACTCTTCCTGGCAGGTGGGGAGAGATGACAGGGGGAGAGAGATGCTGAATCTGACATCCCCCTTCAGTCCCAGCTCTGGCATCTGCCCTGTGTGTCAGTCTAGCATGCTCCAAAGTGCTCAGAGTGATTATATTATAGGCACTACCGTCAAAGGAAACCCAGGGTTATAATTCACTTCTCATTTCTCCGAGACTCAATCTTTTTTTACAGACACAAGTGTGCATTCATTGCAGACATGCACTGAGTGTCAGGATGCAAAGTGTCATTTTTGAACTAATCTAAGTCACTTAGGAGGAATCTTATTAAATGTGATATGTGATATGATAACTCACTGCATATAGCCACCAAAGGTGGAAAATCACAGAGTAATTGTGAACACATCTTCACTTTACCGATGATAACAATGATATCATGATACAGCAATTCTGCAATACTCAACATTTTATAAAAGATTAATCTACGATACATTACAATTTCTGTGCAAATGAAGAGAAAAAAAGGCAAAAAGCAGTAATTATGCATTCATAACTGAATTGTAATCGTTCATCAAGCGGATGTGATGAGATCTGTTTCCCCGTCTAGTCTTCTGACATTCGGCATAAACCTCACTGTGGGCAATAGCAAGCCAAGGCTGCCCCTGAAGTAGCATGCAGTCTCACATGAAGGCTGCAGGGATTCCCTTGCACACTTGATTTGTACAATCAAACAGCCTTGAGTCCTTCCAGACATAAAGGGAGATTGCCTTTTATCTCCAGGACAGGAGACAGTTGAGATAGACAACAGAGGACTCAAGGCTGCATTAAAATACATTGTCTTAAGTTAAAGGGATAGTTCGGGTTTTAAGACACGAAGTTATATGGGTTCCCCGTCAGCAACGTTGTGCATCAGCACTGACTTACCCCGCAACAGCGTCCTGTGAGCCGAGATCCAGCCGGTTTTTGATGCTGAAGAAAGTAGTCCGGCAAGTTTCTGGGGTCACGAAAGTAAAGTGTTTTTCTTCTCAAAACCATATGCGTTCAAAAGAGTGATATATTTGCACCACAAAAACGTTGTCCAGGAAAAATTCAAACCTCGTTATCACTTACTTATTTTTCGCGATTCCTATCACTGCGCGCTACTGACAGCTGGACAACGTTTTTGTGGTGCAAATATATCACTCTGTTGAACGCATATGGTTTTGAGAAGAAAAACACTTTACTTTCGTGACCCCAGAAACGTGCTGAAGAAAATAGTCCGGCATCAAAAACGATCAAAAACCGGCTGGATCTCGGCTCACAGGACGCTGTCGGGGGGTAAGTCAGTGCTGATGCACAACGTTGCTGACAGGGAACCCATATAACTTCGTGTCTTAAAACCCGAACTATCCCTTTAACTTTTGACAATATCCATCCCTACATTCAACGTTATCTGAATACTTTCTACATTGCCATCAACATGCTCAATCAAAGTTGGTTCATGTTCAAGCTGTTTTAGAATACCGTAGCTGTAATCTACTGACTATATGACGGTGATTAGAAGCTGTGTGAACAGAGTTGGCCCTTAGAACCTGTACCCATAACAAGGACCACAAATCACACAACAAGCCTCAAGTTTCTGCATAGCCACTGCAGTGATGTTCTAGGCAGAGCTTCAGTTTCGCATCAAAGTGCATAGAAATCAGTGCAGCGTTTCATGCAGCTCACCTCTGCCCTTTAAATTAACGGCTACATTCAAAAAAACTTCTGCAGTAATTGCATGCATCCACACCACACTCTCTCTCTCTCTCTCTTTCTTTCTCTCTCTCTCTCTCTCTCTCTCTCTCTCTGTCTCTCTCTCTCTCTCTCTCTCCCTCCCTCCCTCCCTCTCCGCAGGTCAGACGTCAGACACAAGCTGCAAATGCAAATTCCCGAGCCACGGAATCTCGGGCGTCCAGAAGCTCAGCTTTTTGACGGGCAAGCGCCGGGGCCAGAGTGTAATTTCACGCAAGAGCGATCCTAAACTCCACCTGCAGCGCGCGGCGGAGGACACAAAACAAACACTCCTGCTCGACAGAGGGAAATAATATTCTCCACATGCCAGCGCAGAGAAAGCTGCCATGTCTTTGACATCAGAGTGGGAAATGCCATCGCCACTGAATAGTCACACACACGTCCGCAAATGAGCAGAGGATATCATATTGGCCACCATGTAGAGGGAAGAAAGGGTGGGGTGGGGCGGGGGAACACCTCATACTCAAATGAAAAGGCATCGATCGCGCTTGTTTTGTGAGCCAACGCGCCGATATCCTGCCGTTACGAATTCGCCGCCGCCTCGTCCTCCTCTCCGCGCTCTGGCCTCGGCGAAAAGAAATCAGCATTCTTTGAGTGAATGGGATGCTGCGGAAATCAGTTCCCCTGGCCCCGGTCCAGGAAGACGCTGCACAGAGAGAGAGGCAAGCCCAACACGGCCCCTGGTATTACAGCACCACGCGCTTGTTCTCCGCAGGATGACATGAAAGAGGGAGCGCTCACGCTCCACTGGCCCAGCTCCTGAGAAGGGGGGGGGGGGGTAATAGGGGTGAGGGGTAACAGAATTAAAGGACTTCAAGTTCATTTAAAAGCACTCACACTTCAACGACATGGACGACACAGCTTGCCAAGGGAGCGGATGACAACAGAAAATGCTTCTCTTCTGCAGACACTTGCCAGGAATTCCTCAAGGCTCAAGCATGGCTATTCATGAGGTGTTCTTTTCCAGTAGCATGTAGGAACCTGAGATTAAGTGTAGTTCTTTGCAACCTTTTTTATTAAAAAGCGAAATCATTCCATTCGTTCCAATATCTTCTGAATGCTTGACTATGAGCAAAAGCACAAAGCAGACTGGTTCTCCTGTATGACAGTTGATGAAGTAGACCAGCAATCTAAAGGCAAATCTAAAAAGAATCAGACAGAGATCCAAATTCGCCATCTATGTTCTGAACACCTAGCATCTGGAAAGCATAACTTCACTTCACTTCTGCGTTAACAGATGAACAGCTCGGCTGCTTCCCACATGGAGGAGCCTGTTTTATTCATAGCTCGAGTGGAAGACACCACAAGCTCGCTTTGCCAGCAGCGAGTTCCCTCAACTAATCTTTTAGGCGTTGTCAACTCATCACATTACCTAACCTCTTAGAATTTGTCACGCTTCACGGGAAATTTACTCTGCTCGGAGATACACAGGAAGTTGCCCACCGATTCAGCTGGGATGCCCGTAAGAGAGTGTGTGCCACTGGGGCCAATCACAGAGGAGTGAGGCGGGGTCGAGGAGGGGTCAGGGCTTTTCATGCTGCATGGGGAGCTCGTGCCAACGCAAAACTCGCAGGGCCATCCAGGGGACCCGTTACTGACAGGGATCTCTCAGTGGGGTAAGAGAGGCTGGCACACGCAAGCGGAACAGGAACAAGCCAAATGGTGCCCACTGGTGCCAGTGGGTCAATATAAAGGCACAGAGAGAGAGAGAGAGAGAGAGAGAGAGAGAGAGAGAGAGTGATGGGAAAGGTAAAAAGAGAGGAAAAGGAAGTGGTGAAGGCAAGCTGTTACCTGCGAAGATTTAAAAAAGCCTTGTGTAGTTGAAATTGACAAATGTGGTTTTAGTGGATTCCTAAAATGTCAAGCAAGTAAAGCAACTTTAACTAAACTTAGTAGTAAAATGAAGGACGTACAAAAGACACAATTATTTTACCAAAATGTGAGGCAGGCTGGTATGCAGTTAACATCAAATTAAAACACCACTGCCCACGAGGTAAAACTAAATGCATCTGATGACATTTTTGGGTCTGAGGAAGAGCTAAGCTTACACCATAGTTCCTCTCATTTGTGTTGAAACGCACAGTAGCTCTGCAAGATTATTGCAACTAGAAACTGTAGCTCTGAATGAATTATTGATGCAAAAAAATACTGATGTGGCATGCCCTCTTTATTAGGATACTCTTTCTCCTGGTGAAGAAATGACACCCCCCCAATCCCCTAAACCCTTACAGCTTGTCATCAATGCAACTAGTACAGGTTCCCTTAATAGCTTTCCATAATATAGGGTTTCAGTTCCTGGACAGCGAGTGTGATTGTTGTTATTTGTGAGTACTGAATAATTAACATGAACTGAGTGACAAGACAGTGTTTGCCCTGAATTAGATGCTTTGTGTAATGCCACATTGAAAGGCTATTTCAAATACTCCTACACACACACACTCCAGTTCTCCGTGTTTGGAAATGCCTACACCTGCCTTGGGGGTTTCATTATACCTCAGGTGAGCCCAAGTGTTTTCTGACAGCAACTTGTTAGAGAACCCCATTATATTATGAATGTGCATCTCTCCACACATCACTACCATTTTCTATTGACATCATCTGTGTTTTCACAAAAACTAATTCACACAATGGCTGCCAGATTTGAGGTTGTAATGACAATGAGACTTTGTGACCTGTACCTGAACAATGTAATCCAAACAGTTCCATCCATTTGCACATTAGGATGGACGGCAGCCATAATGCCTTCAAATATCCAATCCTTTCAGATTAGTGGCCGAAGAGAGAAGCATGCGACCCGACTAATGAGAGGATGCCATTAAGAGAGCACCCTAATAGAACCCACTCATCCTCTGGAACGGGAGTCTGGGTAAATAGCATCTGAAATCCTTTCATCACAGCCAAATTTTCTGTTCACTTCCAATTTGCCAAAAGGAGCAGGAAGTGACCAAAGGGAAGGGATGCTTTGTGAGTACTTCTCTCTCTTTCTCTTTTTCTTTCTCTCTCTCTCTCTCACACACACTCCCTCTCCCTCCCTCTCAAAAACTGCTCAAAAACCACCCTGTCACATTTAGGTTCTGCTTCATCAGTTGCAACGAGCAGAGAAGGAGCTGAATATCCGAGGCGCAGTGCAACAGTCCAACGGAGCCCTGCACTGTGGATTCACACTGGATGGAGGATAAGAGGGCATATTGTCCAGCGCCAACAATTGGCAATCAGGCCCCCGGCGAACAGCTTGGGCGAACTTAAACAAATGTAGCTTTAGTCCAATTAATGAACTGCGTGTTGTGCATGCACTTCCCCCTGTTCACTGAGCAAAGAGATCAATTAGAAACGTGCAAGTGAATTAAAAGAGTCATTATGCTTGGGACCCGACACACGGCGAACTCTCTGTCTGGGAGCGCGGCTGTGCTTATTATTCCGTTATTCTCTGCAGATGTAAATGAGGAAATGAAATACAGTGTATTGTCCTGGAGAGCAAAAGCCAGCAGTGAACTTAATCAGACTGTGTCACGGCCATTTGACCTCTCTCGCCCATCTGCTGTCCACACAGTGAGAAATCGGACTACAATCGTATGGCTTCCAGGGGAGGTCCACTACTCCAATCAAAAGTTGTATTAAAGTAACACTACATCCTTTCACATATCTGAAAATGAAAAAATGTCCAGAATGTCCTTTCATAAAAACGTGACACATTATAGAACTAGGAATTTATCACAGACCCTAGAAGATTGACAATATGTGTATGTATTTGGGCATGTATACTCTTTGCATTGCAATTCACACACAGAGATACACAATAGGCCTTGCTCATATACACAGCACCCCAACTGCTCAAATGCAGAGGTTTTAATGACAGCTTCTTAAATAAAGCTGCAACCCTCTACTAGAGCTTAGCAAATAGAGATATGCATGACGTTTCTCAGATGTGTGACTATGCAAGACAAAAAGGGGTGGGTGAGGGTGAGGGTGGGGAGAGGGTGCAAGACAAGAGTCTCGGAAAATGGAGGAAATGAGGAGAAGAGAAAATGAGGCAGCAAAAAAAAATTACCTTAAAAAATGATTGAGAGTCCAATGCTGCGTAGACTTGCTCTGTGACTCCATTACCTTCCCAAGAGCCTTGATATTTTCAAAAACAATTCCATCAGACAAGTGTCTGGAGGACCGCGTCACCGGAGACAACACTGGGGACGGACATCCACTGAGGAAGATGCCGGCAATCTGCGGGTGTCTCGCATTTTCAAATGGTAATTTCTCAAACAACTACAGAAGCCTCTAATTCCCAGGAGCACTTGGCCAGAACAGACAAGGAAATGTTCTTTATTTTATTATTTTTTTCATGGCAGTCAAGCGCCAAACTTTAATTGGGTTCTTTTCACTGAAAACAGAGCGATTGCCTGCTGAGCAGAAAAATAGAAAAAGAAAATGCCTACATTCCCTAAGTAGCTCAACTAATTGGGACTTTATTGATAGTCAACTCCGGCAAACAAACCTTTCGACCAACATCATGTTTAGAACTTGAAGAAAACACAGTCTAACTCTGTTGTCATATTTCAAGAATATTTTCAGCTATATCAAACACGGGCATCTTCTCAAAAAAAATCCATCTCAGAATCACAGCATTATTCCTTTGTCAACTAGGCTACTTCCCCCATGCACACTCGCTACAAACAACCCCCACTGAAGGTGCACTGCCACAACATTAAAGCAGTTGCTAAAATCCTGCAACAGCAGCATCTTTTGTACCGTGCCTCCCTCCCTCTCAATCACCTCCTGTCTTCACAGCCAACACGGTTGCCCTGTGCTACCACTCCACCGGGGCACTTTTACGTGCGTTCATAATGAATGAGAAGACACTTCAGCGCGTTCTGACATGGGCGTGCTTCCACGTGGCAGAAATGCAGTTTCCATGTCCCAGCTGCGAGCAGCCAGGCAGGCAGGCAACAGCCGGCGAGCTCTCCAGCCAGGCAGAGGCTCCGAGGGTCCTCTCAGCTTGACTCCCATGCGTGTTGCTCCTTGTCAGCATACCTCATACACACACACACACACATACAGACACACAACACACACACACACACACACACACACACACACACACACACACACACACACACACACACACACACACAGACACACACACACACACAGACACACACACACACACACACACACACACACACACACACACACACACACACACACGCACACACACACACACACACACACGTTTGCCAGTGACAGGCTAAAAATACCACGGGCTCCTCCATTGTATTATTAAAAGACGCCATCATGTTTTTCATTGAAATGTTGAGGGGGAAACTGGGACAATCCTGTCTCTAAGCTTGCCTCTTCGCAGTTCATCAATAGACACCTGACATGAACATCAATAGGATAAAATGCCTGCTTTCGTTTCCGCAGTGTGAAAGCTCTTGTTTAACGGGATGGCACCATGCTAATCTCCTTTGAGATGCTCTGAAAATCATTTATCATCACTGACACCAACAACTGCGCTGACAGCCACAATGATACATCTGAGATTTTCAGGGAAATTTGACTATGCACTTTTTAGCTGAACAGAACTTGGAACTCATGAGTGTCTATGACATTGTGTTTGCAGCAAGCTTTCACATCTGATCAATGTGATGTGACCATCACAACGCAAGTTCAGAGCAAGTTTAGACATCTTCTCATTCTAATGTCCACTTGGCTATCGAATACAAAAATTCACTCAGAGGTTTTATCAATACGCACAGCAATTCCTATCCACTTGCCTGATGGGAAGCTTTCAGATTCCTTCTTCAATAACTTCATTAGAGAGTGTGCTCAGCTCTCAGACATTATGTAACATGTTTACATATGGTAGGTTTTCGTGGCTCCATTCTAGGGGGGTTCTTTGCACAGTGCCACCTTCCTCACCCGCACATCCTGCAGCAAGCTGTGAGGTAGGCAATGTGCTGGCTGGCAATGACAGCACCTCGCTCCTCTGCCAAAGGGCAAGGCAGCTGTAGGCCACCAGGTCAACTTTTGACTCCTATGAACATTAGCATTAGGGGCTACAATTCCCAAGCTGTCAGAAAAGTTTTTTCAAATTAAGTTCAACTGAGCCACAACTGCTGGCGGTGGGTTGGGCATTTATACCGTAGACTAGCCTATACAGCGCATAACCTATGGGTTGATACCCGTCCCGCTCATCTCTGTTATAAGCAAATGCATGACATGCACCATGACAGTTGACTAGGGCTAAGAGTGTTCATGGTGCTTGGTCTAATTGACATGCATAATGTCGATTAAGCTACGAACTGTAGGCTATTTACTTTACCAAAATGTGTAATTATAATAGCATATCGATAAACTGATAGACCAGAACCTTATCATAGAATTGCTTTTAAAGTTTATGTCAGCTAATTATCATTTACAAGGTTATGTCTCAGGACCATATTTAATTTTGCGTGCATTTACTGACTATTTAAAACTGCAATTGCACTGAACAGATTCCTATCGATTCCTTCTAAAAAATCCTACCTTTTGAGAGCAGTGAGTTACATTGACACAAGACTACTGAATCGTCTACTTTTTTCCCAGGTCTGAAACACACACAATTGCCCGTAGATTAAAAGACCCTTTACCTTTTTCAGCGCTGACATTCTACGTAATTCCAATATTTCAGGCTCTTTTTACATTGTGGGTACGCCAGGTAAGTTTTGAGAGTATGCAGTATTAAAATTGATGTGCGGTGGTGCTGAGGCTGAACTGCTACCACCTATTTGATATTCCCGTCGCGGTTTCCATGCGCCGCTGTCAAACTCGTCCTCACAGCTGGCTGTATCTGCGCATGTCAACGAAGCTGTAGTGCCTCCTGAATCTTCCAGACGCCATCTTGATGAGGTCAAAACAAACCGTGTGGATGGTGGACCGGTGAATGTTCACATTATGTGTTTCTATGTATATTTTGATTACTAAAGAAATACGTGGATATTTGTTCTAAGCAGATGTTTTCAGTTAGGCTACACCTTTCTCGGAGTGTATGCGGACGTTGCACCGCAGTGGAGATGTTTATCTAACGTTAGGTCAGTTAACACCAAGGGGGCAGCGAACGTTCTGAGAGTGTAGACAGTATGGCGGCCGCCATGCTAACGAGAAGACCGTGGCTAGCTGGCCATTCCATTGAATCCTATGGGGCGTAAGCGCCACTTTGACATCAAATTACGTTAGAGCTGAAGCGTTTTAAGCCTTTATATGAACATTTTCTATTGTCGGGGTACATACTACATTGTGAAATTGACATAATAATCTCGTAACTGTCTTATCGGCTGAGTAATTAACGTTTTTCGAAAGTCAATGCTAAAGTGTTAAAGGCGCATGCGTCCAGCGAGAGTAAAGCGTCGCCATAGGTCAGACTCGGTCAGACTACGTGCCTACGTCACATGTACCGACATCTGAGCCTGCGCAGAGACAAGAAGACCTAAAAAAAAACCGTTGAGATTTGCTTCCTCGGTCTCTGCTGCCGTCTACGTGATAGCTCTGTCCATATCTTTTACTGGCTAGCTAGATGGTATCCAGTCATAGAAAGAGGCAGTGTTTGCTAAGGTTAGTTGTGGTAGCAATGTATATCGAAGACGAACCAAACTACTTGAGCCAGAATTACAGAAATGTCTGTTAGAAAAGAGGGTAAGACCTTCATTTTTCCCATTGCTTGCTATTTAACTGAAGTCATTTGAGGCATAGTAACTGGCAGCGACTACGTGTTTAGTTGAATTAAATTGATATGTCTCTCACATTAAGTGAAGCTATTGTATGGCAGTGTGCGTGGTTATGACTGTAAGTTACGTTTGTTGTACCTGTATGGTTAACCTGTCTGTTGACGATACCGTAATGGTTCTTTTCCGCTCTGTTCTCGTAGTTTTCCAAGCAAAAGTTCTTCGAAAACTTTACCCAGCACCTGCTCAACTAAAGCTTGAGAAAGTTGTCTACCCACCTTCTACTACTGAAGTTAACTCAATTGCTAACAAAGATGGTGTCATTGCAACAAGCAACACACCCGTCACAGGAAATGGTAAGACCAGTCTCTCATATAATTTCTAGATATACATAAGCCATATTACTACACTTTGTAAGCCTCTGCTTTAATTAATGCTTTCATCTGCCAGCTACACCTGTAGTTTTTCACCATGCCTACTCCTTTCACAGGTGATGGGGAAATACCTACGCTTGCAGGTAGAAGGCTTTACACCGTCCTTCCACCTCCAGAGGGATACAGAGGTGATGCTGAGTTGCCAGTGGTAAGCCCTGCACCAGAGAGTCCAAGCAAAGGGAGTGAACTGAGTAAGTTGTCTATAATCTTTATGCTGCAGTGTGTTACATCACATCTGTGCAACTGTATGCAAATGCAGACCTTTCCATTTCTTGCATTTGGTTGAATAGTGTACTGTACATGTAGTGCTCGTTCAAACATGCCTTTCCTGTAGAAAACCTGTAGCACAATTACATGCCTGCAGGTAAGCCTGCTAAATAGGATGATAGGGAAAACATCCTTCCAGCCTAGCATTCACTAACACATACTGAGTATTATGATATAATAAACATGCAGTGAGCAATCAATATGCATAGCTGCATGTGACATTTTTCACAGATCAAAATTGACATAAGCCTTACAGCTGTTTGGAGTCAAGGCTATATGTTTAGCCTATTGAATAACTTGATGGCAGAGAAGACAAACCATTTTGTGTAATGATGCATCATCATGAAATTTGCAACGATGTGACTGGTAGCCTTTAAGTGACATCACGCTCTGTCTGCCACTTGTTGTCTGTAGCCGGTTATGCCTTGCATGTGTGGCAT
This sequence comes from Sardina pilchardus, assembly GCF_963854185.1. Lineage (NCBI taxonomy): Eukaryota > Metazoa > Chordata > Actinopteri > Clupeiformes > Clupeidae > Sardina > Sardina pilchardus. The sequence continues at coordinate 14,059,233 of NC_085013.1, read as the reverse complement.
TCTGAAACATCCTTATATTAATTAATTAATTATTAAATTCAGGACCATTATTGCTCATTTCAAATTTGGGACCTTGCATTCAGAATTGTTGTTTGTCTATTCCAAGTCCAAAGTAGTCTGGGCTATTCAAAGTGTCAGTTTATTGTTGGTGTGTCTTTATTGTTGAAGTCCTCCAACTTTTAGCTTGCTAACTAGCTAAATGTGGAACTTCAATATGATCAGTGGATTCTCCACTTTAACCCTCTCTGGTATAACAATTATCAGCCAATTATCTCGTCTTAGTTGTAGGAAATATATTTGTATTTCAAGTGATAAGCCTAGAATTAAGGTTGGACTTCTATTTATAGTTGTAAAGTTAAGCTTGCCAAACCCACAGGGCCACAGTGGTCCTATCAGCATCAAGTTAATTGTGACTTTGTTCGTGACTCTCATGTTACGAGAGTAAACTGCAGAGCTAAGAATAGAAATGTAGTGGTCGCCTAAATCCCACGTACACAAGATAACTCTAAAGCCAACCTTATTTTGTGCCTATTATTCACGTTTGCTCAAAGATTTTAAAAGTATAAGCCTTTTACACTCCCCGTGTTGATGTAGCCCCATAGGTTTCCATTCAATCCAAGCGGGCTGCTTCCCCAAAAACGGGAAGGGGACGTGTGTAGCAAATTCAGAGTTCATGTCGGTGTAACGTAGTCACTCTCAGCAACGCCCTCTGTTCGCTGGTTGGTTGGTGGCTCCTGGTTGGTTTTCTACACAAGAAATCCATTGAAAGCACATCTGTGCCAGACTACTAAAGCGAAATAAATTAAGCAGAAGTACCTTGACGGACGTTTGGTGGGTGTGTCAGAGGTCCTCTCAACATCAAGTTGAAAAGAAAATGAAACTTGCATTGATATTTGGAATGCTGCGATCTGATTGACTATTGGAATCCTACAGTCTGACCTATAATCTTACTGGCTGTTGAATTCTGTTGGAATACTGTTGGAATAATGCATTCTGATTGGTAGTTGATACTGTGCCCTTATTTACTGTTGGAATCCTGCATTCTGATTACCTGATGGATTCCTGCAATCTGATGGCTTGTTGAATCCTGCAATCTGATTGACTGAGGGAATGTCAACTGACAGACTGTGTTTTCAGCTTACAGGCTTATGTTTTAGTACAATTTGACCTTGAATAGTGCAGATGATTGGTCTTGATTCTCACAAGAATGCAGCGGAGAGTGGGATGATTCTGTCAAGCGTTCTCAAGCCCCTGCTTACACGTACAATACAATGTGAGATTACCACAAGGAAAAATCTTAAGAGAGGGGAGAATATCTAAAGTGGTTGACAGGGAGTCTGAGACATCTCTGCCATTATGGACAGAAGGCCCATTATGCAGAGAGCTCCTTTGAGAGTGGTCTGTCTGTGCCCATTCAAGATTTTGACAAACGGAGTTGTTTGTAGCAATGCGTTTCAGCTTGGCAATAATGGCTAAGGCACAAGATGAACAGACACACCGGTGTAACCCTGCCAGGTAAACATTTATGTTGGGTGCACTGCCAACTGACTGGAACATACATCACTTGAATTCATGTGCTTTGGAATAGAGTGTGTATTAACTGAATTACAGTGTTGTGATCCACTCTCCACTCTGCAATATATACAGCACACACTACATAGCACATTTGAAAGTGACCTCAGGAAGAACTTACAAGTTCTTACAAGCACAGCCAATGCTATATGCCCTTTGTCCCTCAATGTTCTTGCTTGGCGTCTTTGATTTGGCCACTAGAGGGGGGCTTTGTGACAGCCTCTAAATATTGATTTTGGGTCATTCACCCCATTCATTGATGCTGATATTACATGGAGTTGTCCATAAGCAGCTATGGTCTCGTATTAGACTTGACGAATCGAGAATATGTGTACGTTTTAACTAGCAGGTATGTACTTCCAGACACACTCTTCACTGACAGCATATTCAGTGATGATTCTGCATATCATTTTTGCTACAGTGGGAAATCAGGGGTGGGTTCTGAATGGCCAGCACTTGCAGAACATGCAGGTCTGTGAGGTGCTATTGATTGCAGGAGACCTTGCTGAACCTCAGGATTCTCAATAAGCGTACATTATCGAGCCACCACTCCCCGTCGCCAGCCTCCCATCCTCTCTGCCTTGCCTCCGCCAGCAAAATCGTTTCCTATATGCTCATTATAATTAGTTTTATGGTAATAACCTGAATAATCATTACCTGCCTTTTTTTTGTTCCTTTGCCAATTTCCATATCTTTTGACAGCAGAAAATTAATAAATAACAGTGGGAACTTTCTCTAGGACACATCAATTATGCCACTTTCTGCACAAAACTACCCATATGGTATCCTGCTTCTTTTTCAAAGTGTGTGTGTGTGTGTGTGTGTGTGTGTGTGTGTGTGTGTGTGTGTGTGTGTGTGTGTGTGTGTGTGTGTGTGTGTGTGTGTGTGTGTGTGTGTGTGTGTGTGTGTGTGTGTGTGTGTGTGTGTGTGTGTGTGTGTGTGTGTGTGTGTGTGTGTGTGTTGAGCCTTTGCATACACGCTATGTACATCCTCAGAGACCATCAGAGATCATGTGTTTAGGTTAACTGAATCCGCACACATCAGTCAGTGGAGTAAATGGTACATAAACACCTATCTCCTGTGGGCACACACATTATTCCCTCCCAGTCAAAACATTGACTCCCTTCCCAGTCCGCGGTTCGCCTGGAGGAATCCAGGCCTATGGTGATGCATCCTTCAATAAACAGCTCATACTAAACTCAATACCAGCCCCTGAGAATGCTATGTGGGATCGACTGGTTTGATGATTTATGTTTGTGTTATGAACTTGTTCATTTGGTGATATTCAATCAGGTGAGGAGGCCGACGACATCCAAGAGGAGCAGCCGAGGAGGAAGAGGAGGAGGAGGAAGAAGAAGGCCTCAGAGGTCCCAGCAGATCGATCCGAGGGGACGGAGGGTGTCGCGGGGTCAGAGGTCAACGGCGCCCAGACGACGAGCACTACAGAGCGGCTGAGCCGCAACAAGAAGCGGAAGCTGAAGAAGAAGCGGCACAAAGAGAAGCTGCGGAGCCTTGGCCTGGCGCCCCAGGCCTCCGCCGTCGAGTTCACCTACCAGCACGCGGAGGGCGCGGAGGCAGAGGAGGACAGCGCAGAAGACGCGGAGGAGGAGGAAGAGTTTAATGACGAGCATGCCGCCGAAGTGCTGGAATTCCTGGAGACCACACTGCAGACCTACATCTCGGATCGTAAGTCTCTCATCTCTATCTGCAAACTTTGCGAAAGCTGTGCGCTATGCAGCAACCCACTCTTGCATAATGTACACCTGCTACCGTTGTGTGTGATGATTGTTACTATGCGACAAACATTGACTCTTGCCCTGCAATTTCTTGTGGAGGTTTGTGAGTACACATTTATTAGCAACTTATGTAATTAAAGCTGTTGCTACCCACATTCGATAGTGTTAGGATTTGCTTACATAAGAAACTCAGTAAACTATACTTATTCTACATGTTGCAAAGTGGTTGAGGGCAAAATGATGGTAGGAGTAGAACTGCTGGATAGTTAGCAATAGCAGGACAGCAATTGAAGTGTACAGTAGGCTGTCCTGTGCATGTGGTTTTACATATGCCGCTGCAATGTCTTGGGAATACCCAGACACAGAGGAAAGCCTTTCATCGGCAGCTTTGATCATCCTATGGATTGGGGATGGTGCGTAGCGTTTGTGTTGCGTAACTCACTCCCGTTTTAAATGGGCCTCCGGTTGGGTGGAGAGGAAGCGCATTGGTTCCAGGGCTTAGTGCTCCTCCTTTGATGAGAGCAGAGATCCCCAGTGCTCCCGCTGCACCCCCCCCCCCCCCCCACACACACACACACCCAAGCCTCCCCTCCCATGGGACACGCGTGCGTCAGGGATCATCACTCTCCAGAGACTACCGGGCATGTGTGACTCTGAGTAGGCCAGAAATACTGTTCGTTAGATGCTATTTTGAGTCATCATCTCCCACATGATGTGTGATGTGTGTGTGATCTCTGGTGATTTGCTCAAATATGTGCTCTTCATGAAATAGCAGAATGGCCTTTGTCGCTAAATGCTTGAGGCTGCTACGCTCCGAAGGGGATTCTATACTGTTTTTCCTTTTTGCCTAAGTCCCAGGCCTCCCTTTCTTATGGTGCGTGTGTGTGTGTGTGTGTGTGTGTGTGTGTGTGTGTGTGTGTGTGTGTGTGTGTGTGTGTGTGTGTGTGTGTGTGTGTGTGTGTGTGTGTGTGTGTGTGTGTGTGTGTGTGTGTGTGTGTGTGTGTGTGTGTGTGTGTGTGTGTGTGTGTGTGTGTGTGTGTGTGTGTGTGTGTGTGTGTGTGTGTGTGTGTGTGTGTGTGTGTGTGTGTGTGTGTGTGTGTGTGTTTGTGTGTGTGTGTGTGTGTGTGTGTGTGTGTGTGTGAGGCTCTTCTCCTGAGAGAACGGCGCCCAGTGGTGCCGTCGCTCTGCTCAGCAGCCTGTCTGACAGAACGGCGCCCCCTGGCGAGCTGGCGCGCCTGCGCGGCCTGAAGGAGCTGGTGGTGCGGCGGCGCGTGGACGAGCTGAGCCGGGCGCTGGAGGAGTTCCGCAGCAGCACCTCCATCTCTCCGGGTGAGCTCAGCGCCCCACTCACACCGACCTCTCTCTGGACTCTCCTCTCCCTCATTACGTGCCAAACATGGCTGCCTATGCCGCCCCCGCTGAATATGTGGTACAGTGCTGTCATTTCCCATGGATGTATTAGCCGCATTGTGTATAAGCCGCAGGGCTGTGTTTTATGCAAGTTAAAAGAAACAAAACCACATTAATACCTAATTAGCGGAAGACATTTTGCTAAATCAGTGTATAAGCCGCAGCTAATAGTCGGGAAATTACGGTACATGTATACCTGTCTAACCACCACCTGGAAATGACGTGTGAAATGAGGGATAGACCGACCACCTGGTGTAGGTTGCAGGTGGCACGAGTGTGTTGTGTCTGTTCATATGGGTGTGGAACTGCCAGTGATCCTATCTGCTTGTGTGCTGCTGGGGACAGGTGTTTATCTGCCTGCCTGCCTGCCTGCCTGCCTGTCTGTGTGTCTGTCTGTGGGTTTGTATTGTTTGTGTGTGCTGTATGCGTGTGTGTGTGATGGGGTCAGGTTAGATTGGCGCTCTGTAAGAGGATCAAGCGCAGCGCTTGCCACATGCTGCCGTAGCAGATTCAGGGCATACCCAGGCAGGTGGCCATGGTGACGTCCGGCTTTCTGCCTCCGTCGCCAAGACAACATTGAGGGAAACGCTCCCAGACAATCCTTTCCCACAATAGACCAGGGCTATTTTTTCCACACATCCTTAGCACATCATCATCCACCTGTTCCTACAAATGCAGGTAGTTTTATTCATTTACAGTAGAAGCGAAATGCCTAAAGGTGTTGATACATGGGGGGGCAACCTGTTTGGGCATTATTGCTGAGCAAACACTTACCCGGTTCTGCATTTCCTGTTTAGCCATTATTGCTGAGCAAACACTTGACCAGTCCTGTGTTTTCTGATTGGATGATTAATAGGCCAATTTGCCTATTGATGATTAGAGATCTCCAGAAAAACAAACGCTGCACCGTATCAGTGGGAATGTGCCAGAACCACAAAACTCAGCAGCGTTGCCCAGCAGCACTCCAAATAGCTGTGTCAATACCACGTGGCTCAGTGGAATTGTGGGAAGATGAAAACGAAGGTCAAATATTTTAGTTGGCCCGGGGTGGGAGAAACAACTCTTTAGAACCGAAGTGTGCATGGATTCATAAAGCCTTGACCACTTATATCTGAAGCGATAGATTTGTTGCCTTCCCCACGCAATTGAACACGGCAGCTCCAAAGATGATAACTCGTATTGCTCCCTCATTACGGTCAGGAGAAGGAGCATAGATTTTTGGAAGTAGGTCAGGCATCATTACTTAAAAAGTAATTTCAGACCGTTGCAACCGTGTGGTTCTTGGCAAGTATGATAAATGCCAGCACTCGTTCCAGTTGCACATCAAAGCAAAGACAGATTTTTTGTCAATGGAAAAGAGTCGATCACAGCATGTCAAGATTGCAATATTACCAATAGATGCACCCAGAGGTTCTCCTATGTCAGAATTCCTGGGGCCCTATTCACAAAGAAATTCACAAAAGTAGCTTGTAACTGGCGAATTTAGGAGAAACTCCTAGAGATAGCGGCGCGTGTCACTCGTAACTTTAGGACTCCTCATTTCTTTGACTAAGAGTAATTTACAAAAAGTAGCACTTAAGTCTGGGTCATCTTAGAAGAAGTCGAGAGGCCTCCTAATTCAGTAAGACTGATTCACATTAAAACATGTTGTAAATATGCTGCACCAATCTGTAGTGTAGGCAGAGACGGTTAAGGAAGCTTCTGAAGGCTCTTTGGTGTAGGCTGTTTCATTAGGTTACTTCATTAGGCTACTAGGATCTCTATTCAAAATGTTAGGTTATTCATCATCTTCCGCCCTTCGCGGCAGTACTTGTGTGGCGCACGCATTTGCACCAATAGAGACCTATCACCTGTCACTCATCATCATAGGGGAGGTTTTTGGCATTATTCCTGCATTATGATCATCAGCCAATCAAGGTGTGTGTGTGTGTGTGTGTGTGTGTCTGAGGGGTATACTGACTAGGAGCTACACAGAGAGAGAGAGAGAGAGATTTTCAGGACTGTTTAGCAAGGTGATATTGTGGACTAAGCTGTGTGTGTTTGTCTTACACCATCATTCCCATGCATAGTCCATGGCAGTCTCTCCAGCAGACGCCGTCCTCTTCACTGTAAAGCTGGAAATGCGCTGGGCCTGTTCATCAGTGTCGTCGAGGCCCTTGAACTCGCCTCTTTTTCACAGCTCACTGAAGCCTCCCCCTGCAGAGGCTGAATCAATAGACTCCAAAGCTGGCGTTTGTGCCCAAGCCGAGACTCTCAGCCTCGGAGGGAACTCCAGCGAAGGGTGGCGAATTTGCTCAATCACTTTCACACTTCCAGCCCACAGGGGAAAGGGAGCTTTTCGCTCTGACGTTTGTTTAAACAGGCCTGTCAGGGTGTTTTTGGTAAAGATCCTTTTTAGTGTTTGATTTCTCCTTACTTATTCATCTGCATTGGGAAGGAGACTCTACTGCTCAGAAACGCTCAAGACAAGCTCCTGTCAGGTCCTGTGCAAGAGATGAAATACAGTGGCCCAATCCCAAAGTCCGGACTCACAGACTTTTTTTTTGCACGTTCTCGTGGAATTCGTAAGGGCTTTTAGGCTGTCCCAGTGTCACATTGCAAAGGGCATGAGGGTTTGAGTACACACTCACCGAGCCCTTTTTCGTGAGTCTGCATCAGTGCCGACTTCACCAAAGGGAATTACCCACAGTTCAAAGCGTTGTGACATTTACAGCGGAGACCATAGGCACGACAGCATGACACACAACCATGGAACGGAACTATGAGCAACATCTTTCTTATTAAACATCGCCAAGGTAACGTGATCTCATGAAGTGCTGTCCCAATCCCATTTACAGTATACCCATCTGAGCCCATGTGGCCTCACACGCTCATTCACTTAGCACATGAGATGAATTAAGTCTGTGAGTCTTTAGTCCTTAGTCCTCAGGGCTCACTTTGGGATTGGGTCAGTGACAAGAAAGAGCAAGTGAACCCTTTGGAATTACCTGGAAGGTATAAATGTGAACACAACATGTTTTTGGTGAGGAAGCACAATACTGCATTGTTCTTGTCCACATTGAATACATCATTCAAACCATCACAATGCTGGTTGAAAGAAGTAAGTGAACCCCAAGTCCAACTGCTTCAACAAAAGCCAGTTTGAGGCAGAAAAATACATTAACAAATCTGGAGTTCAGTACTGTTTCAAGTTTTAACGTGTGGTTTAGAGCTACTTTAAAGGAAAGATCCAGAGTTAAAACACTTGGGTTTTAACTCTGGATAACTCTCTTAAAACCTGGGTTTTGAGCTAGACCGTTGTTTGCATTAGCAATGAAATAGTGTAAAGGCTGTAGCGGCGGGCATGGAGCCACTTTAAAATAAATCACTATTTTCAAAATAGCCTTACAGCCTGATCTGTGCAGGGAGAAGTTGAACAGACCCACTGATTCGACGCTACCAGATGAGATGATTTAGCACTGTGGCTAGTGTGCTTAGAAGTGGGCACCCAGCGCCAAATGCACAATGCAGACTTGTTAAAGATGAGGTAAAGAAAAAAGTATCAGTTAAAGGGATATTCCGCCATTTTTGGAAATACGCTCATTTTCCACCTCCCCTCGAGCAAAACAATCGATATTTACCTTGTTCCCGTTCATCCAGCCATTCTGTGAGTCTGGCGATACAACTTTTAGCTTCAGCCTAGCATAGATCACTGAATCGGATTAGACCATTAGCTTCTCGCCTGCTAGCTTCATGTTTAAAAGTGACTAAGATTTCTGATAATTTTCCCATTTAAAACGTGTCTCCTCTCAAGTTAGAAAGTGCAATAAGACCAACTGAAAATGAAACCTGGCGTTTTTCTAGGCTGATTTGACATGGAACTACACTCTCATCTGGCGTAATAATCAAGGCAACTTGCAAACGTACCATAGGCGCAGTGATATCGTACGCAACATCTGAAAATAGTCCCCATAGACATCAAGCAATAGTAGTGCCAGTAGCTGCAAGTTGCCTTGATTATTACGCCAGATGAGAATGTAGTTCCATGTCAAATCAGCCTAGAAAAACGGCAGGGTTCATTTTCAGTTGGTCTTATTGCACTTTCTAACTTGAGAGGACACACGTTTTAAATGGGAAAATTACCAGAAATATTAGTCACTTTTAAACATGAAGCTAGCAGGCGAGAAGCTAATGGTCTAATCCGATTCAATGATCTATGCTAGGCTGAAGCTAAAAGTTGTATCGCCAGACTCGCAGAATCGCTGGATGAACGGGAACAAGGTAAATATCGATTGTTTTGCTCGAGGGAAGGTGGAAAATGAGCGTATTTCCACAAATGGCGGAATATCCCTTTAAGCGACAAAGATGGGGTCATTGAAACTGGTTAATTAGCCTGGTTTCAATTTGTGAAAAGAGTCTGGAGACTCATGATTGGGATCAGTCCAACACTAGCATGATGACGGGTGTAGACTTTGCGTTAACGTTGATTAGGCTGGATCAATGATTTCAATCACATTGATCAGGGATTCCTAATGTTACTTTCTACCTCGCCTAAACTTTACAAACTGACGATAAACAGAATCAGCAGTGGAAACCATGTATGTAAGTTCACCTTGCTGTGAATAAATGTACACATTCCTCCCACTGCAATCACTGCCATTTACCACATTTCATTTTGAAACTATAATGACATCCCCTCTTCTGCGGGCCAATCGAAATGTTAGTGAATTATGATTGAATTATGAATTCACCATTGGTAGAACACTGAACAGGGTGGGTGTCCATAGCAAGACCCCACAGTAGAAGCACTGTCCTTAAAAAAAGCATTACTGTGTGTCCGAGCGCCTTGACACTTCACAATGCTACTGGGAAAGTGGTTTGTGAACAGATGAGACATAGATAGAATTATTTGTGAACACCTCTGTAGGGCATCAAAAGGAAACCATAAAAACAATTTCAGCCCTGAAGTACATTGGGGGAAGCATCAAGGTTTAGGAGCTGCTTTGTTGTCTCAGGGACTAGACAACTTTCTGGTCACAAAGAGACAAAAATGAATTCACAATTTTATCAATAACTGCGTTTTGATGCACTTCAGTAACCCGGTTATACAGTGCTGCTTGAAAGTTTATGAACTTTCCAAATAATAGACAGAAACAAAAGAAAGTTCTATAGTTTAATTATAATGATCAACACAAGTGGTTTAGTTCACAAAAACTCAAAATGCGACAGTTGCAAAGTATGTGAACCCTTGTAGTTAATTTCTTGTAGCACCTCCTTATGCAACCACTATTTCAACCAAACGTCTTCTGTACCCATTAATCAGTGTCTCACATCTGGTTCTGTGGATTTTTGCCTACTCCTCCTTGCAGAACTCAGCCAGTTGAGAGTCAATTGCCATGTACTGCCCGCTTCAGATCTAGCCAAAACATTGCTATTGGATTGAGCGACTGGACTTTGACCAGGCCAATCCAGAGTATGAATTCTCTTTATCTAAAGCCATTCCTTGATCAGGGTGATTGTCCTGTTGTAAAAATCTATTTCCTCCCTAGCGTCATATCTCCCTGACTAACCTGAGGTTCAGATCAAGAATTTGTTGATAGGCCTGAGAATTCATGGTTCCCTGGATGATATGGAGTCGTTCAGGTCCAGAGGTAGAAAAACTACCATGCCTAAGTGTTGAGAGGGGGTCTTTTCTTAGTGTACAGTGTTGGCTTTCCTCTAAACACGATGCTTTGGATTTCATCCATTTGGATTTCATCTGTCCAGAGAATGGACTTCCAGAAGGCCTCTGAATGTTGAAGCGGGCAGTTTTGTTCATTCAGAGCAGAGACTTCCTTCTAACAACCCTCCTTTTTTTTCTGTTACTTTAATTTTTATTTGATGAACACATAAGACAATAACACATACATGCCATACAGAGGGTAGACGACACAAAGGATAACAGATTTGACATACATTCATGACTGTCCAAAAAAAAAAAAACAAGACCGGACAAGACAAAGCAAAAACTGGAAATAATAATGAAAAAGAATAATAATAGTAATAAAACAAATACTTGAAGTAGCTTATTCCTCAGTGTTGTGTGCATGTGTGTGTAAGTGTGTAGGTGTGGTGAAAATGTGTGGTGTGAACCTATCTACCCTCCTTTGAGCGTTGTGTCTTCCAGTTTCGTCTCATTGTAGACGCATGTAGATCTTTTCCAGATGCTGCCATCGAGGTCTGTAACTCTCTACAGGTGATATGGGTTGGCTTACACAATTTGTCACACTTTTGATGGGCATCCACTTCAAGGAAATGTTGCTGTGATGTAGCCTGACCAGCCAGACCCAAATTACATTTGCTGCCGCTAGGGGCGTCTAGATTTCTAGGCTAGCTGTGATGTTGAATGCCTTCCATTTGCAAATAATAATTTGTCTTACGGTGGATAAATGGAGCTGGAATCTTTTAGAGAGGGTCTTTCCCCAGACGGATGGGCTGTCACTACTCTTTTCCTCATGTCCTCGGATATCTCCTTTCCTCTAGGCATTGTTACTGGTGACTTAGATGAAAATCAGATCACATTGTATGACTATATGGTAATAACAAAGGGTTCACACATACATTTTCCTGCCACTGTATTTGGTACATAGCCAGGACAATTAATTAGGTAAGAGGTGGGAGAATTGTTTATTGCTGTTCTTCAGTCGCTAGAGCTGAGGTTTAGTTGAAGGCTATATGAGTAGGAAGCACTATGCTGGTCATCTAATGCTGTTCCACTTTTTGTTTTTACAGAGGAGGCCTCTGCTGTCTGCACTCTCTTTCACTATTGGATCACAGACATTTTCCCTTTGGGTGTGGAAGTCCTGAAGACCTGAGACAGCAGATTCACCCGCTAACAAGGGTTCTTCTCTATGAGGAGAAAACAAAAGTCAAGGAGTATGACCTGACAGGTTTTTTACAATTTTGTAATAAAACTGGATAATGAACAATGATGTCATTGTATTCCTCTTAATGTGATATTTAATATACACAATTTTCATGATAAGGTGCCAATCACATTATGATTTACATTAAGAAGAAGTTCTGTTCTGTTCTGTTCTGTTCTGTTCAGAGGATTACTCAAATAATGTATTGAAGCCAAGTGGATCAAGTTCCGGTAAGCACTATGATGATATGATTATTATTTGTCTCTCCACTGTAGTTCAGTTGGTTTCCATCTCCAAGCTCAGCTGTTATGTTATGTTATGTTGGCTCCTAATTGTCCAAATAGCAAATGCCACCAGTCTGCTCTAATCCTCGAGCTAACTCTGACATGACATTTAGACTTCACAAACAAACTTGACCATTCACCAATTAGTCCCATTCTGCAGTCCTGAAATAACCCCACTCCCAATTCATTGGCTGGCGTATTCAGCCAAGCTGAGCACCATAAACACTGCTCTAATACTTCACAATCTGCCAAACTTTTTAATCAAAGAGTTTTTTGCCTCTTCATTCATGATCTAATGGACAGGGACCGTTAGGATGTATCAAGCCACTCTGGCTTAAAAACAAAAACAATCCTTTGCTGACTTTGCACTGTGGATGAGTCCGTGACAAGCATGTATCCTTGGAAAGAGGGGTGACTAAAGCTTTAGCTTGTGAGCGTTGCTCTGTTTAGCACCAGCCTTAAGCCTTTAATTGTGTTTCCTGAGAGCGTAACCACGGCAGGGATGGGGGTGCAGGTAGGCCCTTTGTGACCCTGGGACTTGGCGCGGCTCAGGTTCAGACAAAGTGGCATTTCTTGTGCCAACGCTCACTTGATGGCATTCAGGAGCGGGTATCGGTTTGGAAGGAATCGCCCCTAGCTGGGTGACACAGCGGTGTTGAATCATTTAAACATGCTCCACCATCTGCAGCTTCGTTGGAGACACCAGGTGTCTGCTGTCTGGCTCCCCAGAACCATCTCACTCACACGCGGCTCATAATTGCATGCACTCAAATAAACACCATATCGTTTCATACATTAGTGAGAGATCTGAGAATATACAATGGAAATGTATGAAAAAATGGCACTATACTCACCATTTGAAAAAAGTGAAAATGTGCCACCCTCCATTGGCCCTAGGTTAATGGGTTGAATGGTGACATTACCAACATGTCACCACAATTAGAGGGCCATTTTCCTCTGGGATCATTGTTGCATGCAGTCAGAAGTGGGGTGCGTCAGCCAAAGTGCTTTAATACTTCTTTGGCGCCAAGTCTTCTGTAAGGGCTTTGCCTATGACAAGTCCAATTCCCTGACTTTAATGAGAGCCTCTCATTAGGAATGCTGAAGCCCCTGGCCAAGCACGCTGCTGGCCTGCTCTCGGCCTGTTCGGCAGCTGGTGACGGCATTCATCTCCGCATGGTGGGAGCCGTCTAGCTGTGTGCAACCAACTTGCTGCCCTGCTCATTGCAGGACCCTGCAGCCTGAAAGCACAGGGTCTCTGGGCAGGCTAAAAGAGGGGGTACAATTAACTTGACTTTGCCCACCTCCACCACCACACAAGAATGAGGAGCCTTCTGTCGCAGGGAAAGTCATGTTATTTTCCGTTTGGAATAGGATTGTGCTGCTGAGAAGAGGCGTGCATAGAATTTAGAGTGGCGTTTTATGGTGGATGCAATGTGCCAGCTGTTATTACTGAAATCATATCGTCACTCTCACCATGAAGTCCATCCGCACACAGCAGATGTGTGTGTGTGTGGCCATTACAAAGATTACTACATTCAAATATAAACAAAGCAGTCAACTGAAGGCAAAGCTGCATATGCACTGCAGTAAGGCTTGACTTCATGACATCAGAAGGGTTTCACTGCACCCTGTAACGCAAGTGTGAAAGCGTTGCTGCTGATGCCTCCCCTTTGGGGCCTGAGAGTCCAAATATGGTTGGTAATACAAAACCGATCTTTTCTCACTACCACAACTGCCTGTATATGAGTCACACTGACAGTGAACATGCTAGCTAGCTATTTGTCCCCAAACTAATAATTATGCTCTGGCTGCGAGACAAAGTATTGAAATGGGCTGCCATTGTCAATTCAATTGGTTAGTCAGTCAGACGTCAGGGGGAAAGCGCTTTACAACTTCCAGGATGGCTCATTTTGACAGCGTTTGTTATGACTCACACACCCCTTGAGTGAAAAGACTCCTCAGAAGCAGAGAGAGGCCGTGTTGCAGCGCTACTCCCGTATTGACTTTTCATCTGCGAGCGGAGAACACATCCTCAGGCTCATCATCTGGGTAAGGCGAGCGCCTGAGGGGATACTCTCTACGCTCCGTGGCCTACTTCCTGTCAGCGTAGCGGCTGGGCGTCTGCTCTCCGCGGTTGTGCTCGGTCAGAGTCAGTCCACTGAGGGAGAATGTTCTAAGAATCCCAAAAGCTGCCTCATTACTGGGACTAAGCATTGGAGCCTGAGGCACAACCTGAGACAAGAGGATATTAAACCTCAAGGAAGTCGCTGAGCTTGCACGAGGAGACACTGCTGGCGTCTGCACGAACGGGAAGAAGTATCCCAAACTCGGCGTATTTCACCTTTTCTTCCTTCCCTCCAGGGCACCTCAATATCACTGATCCTGTTTCTAAAGGCCACACCTTTTGAATGTGAACAGAATGGGACCGTAAATGTGATTTCTTTCTTTTTATACTTATGACTAGGTGCAAACATCTTGAGAGTTTTCCAGATCAAACTGCGCTTCCCCCTCCACCCTTTTGTGCATGGGTCACCCTTTTGCTGGTTTATCCGTTGCCAGTTAAGGTTAGCATCCCAATTCCCTGTCCGGCACCCCTGCTGTTTGACACAGCATTAATGTAAGCTGCAGTCAGTCGTCATGGTTCCAGTCGCCCTGCCAACTCCTTCTCTTTAATCCTCTCCAGGCTCTGGCCCGGTGGGGGCTTATGTAACCAAGGAGAGGCTTTATAAGGGCCCCGGGCAGGTCAGCAGCCAGTAGACAAGCTCCAGCCACCGGGTCCTTCTCCTCAGGCTAGCCCTCTCTCTTATCCGCCAGGCCCAGCAGTGTGTGGGAGAGAGAGAGGGGGTTTGACGGGGGGGAAAAAAAGGATCTCTGAAGGAAGTTTGGCACCTTGTGGACCTTCAAGCACATCGGCACCCTGGAGCCGTCGAAGATGTTTTTCCGCCTCCCAAGGTTGACTCCTGGGTACATCCGATATCTGCAGGTGAGCAGCCAGACAAGAATTATCACCAGCTTAGAGAGGACTGCCTCTAATACAATTCATCGATTCCCACAGTAGTTTTTTTTTTCTTCAAACACCACATACTGTTGAACGTGCTGTTCTTATCTCAACATGGGAATACCCTTGAGGGGAGGCTCAGTGTTGTCCAATTGGCCTCACATGAACTTCCCCGGCACCAGGTGCAGAGCTTTTGGGTTGACTATCAGTTAATCAAGTGTGACTACATTAATTAAGGCTCTTTGTCCCCTATGTTCCCCTTCTGGGGGCTGAGGAGAGCTGGATGAGGAAAGTGATAGATGCAGTTATTTATCAGCGTGGCCTCTAATGACTCTAGAACTCCATTAGTGCTCCCTCTCTCTCTCTCTCTCCTTCTTTCTCTCTCTCTCTTTCTGTCTATCTCTCTCTCATACATACACACACACACGCATACACTCACTCTTGTTTCTTGTGAGTGTGTGGTGGAGATGCTTTATAGGGTAGGATAAAGTAGTACTCAGTGTGATCCATTTTGTTGTACGGTAGGGGATTGCTATGCTGAGAGCTGTTGAAGGAGAACACTTAGCACCTAAATCTCCCCTCTCAAAAGTCCCTCTGCATGTTCTTCTGGGCCCTGAAATATTCAGTCTATGTCTTCTTTTTTCCGTCTGTAACTTGTGACTGCAGTTGATTTTAATTAGCATATAAATTAGTATTTATTGCATATGTGAGTGTTCATGAAATGGTTCCATGAGTTTTTAGCACAGATAATTCCGAGAGCATCAGGGAAAATCTGCTTAACAGCTGGATTCACAATTTCATTAGTTGTTTCTGCATTTTTCTCCTCCCTTGTCTTAATTGCTGTCTCGGGGACTCCTAGGAAATTGCACCTCTTGCAAAATGAGGAAGACTCTGTCGGTCACAGGCACTCATTATTATTTGGCAATTGCAGGTTGCCTTTAATTTCTTTGTCTGTGTTTATTCTGTGGCTTGGTAATTGTACATTGCATAGCAAATTAAATAGCTGTTTTTTAAACAGAGTCTAACACTGCCCTGTGCCAATAATTCATGCTATGTAGGAGGACACCAGAAAACTAATTAGGGTTTGCCCCTTATAGTTCTTTGTTTGAGAATAACTGAACTGACAGATTCAAACTAAACAGCGCATTGTGAATGCTTTCTAGGCATCACACATCTTATTTTCCAAGCTGTATGAATAATGAAAACAAACCGATGTGAAAGCAGAGCTATGTGACTATTTTATTAAGGACTACAGGAAATAAATAAACATGCTGAAGTTATCAACTTGATGACCCAACAGAACTTCATCATTCACCACCATAAAAAGATCCGATGCTTTAAGAATTGATTTTTGAATACATCTATCTCTTCTAAGGAGCTATGGGTAACCACAGCACTTCAGAACAAATGATAGCAACTGTAAATGTCTGCTTCTGCTCCCTATTACCTGTCATTATAACACCTTATCTCTTGCCCTCCCTCCAGACACAGGCCGTGCAGACAGTGGACATGAAGACGAATGGCTTGGCCATGCCGCGTGTAGCCGTGCTGCTGGGTGCCCTGGGCATCGGGGTGTCCGGCTACAGCTCTCGCCAGCTTGCCGTGCACCACAGACCGTCTGCCCGGGTGCTGCAGTGGGTGGACGGGCCGGCCGCTCCCGGTGGGGGATTCCACGCGACCTCCGCATTCCCCCAAACAGCAGTGGTGGCTCATGGCGCGGAGCGGCAGCTATTTCCTGTGACAAAATTGCCTTAAGCACAGGTTACCTGACCAGGAGAGGCTAAACAGATTGTAAACAAGAGCTCAATCCCCCTTAAAAATAAAATCTGCAATTTGGCCCACTTGTGTATCCCCTTCAACTACAAAAATACATACACTACTGTCACCTGGTGTGAACTGCGCCTGCTGTTTAGAAGGGGCCAGATGAACGTTTCACTCAGCTTTATGGCGGGTGTTGTTTCGAGATTAATGACGTTTTGAGACTGGGTGCCTTTGTCAAGCCTGAAGAGTTCTGATGGCTGCTGGCATAGCTGCCATGTGCACAGATTGCTAGCAAATTGCTCCGTCGAGGCGGACTGCCATTCCTGGATGTTGGGGAGCCAGTCCACATCCAGAGCTTGCCACTGAGTTTAATGAATGACGATTTAGAGCCATTGGCAACTGTCCCATGGAGTATTTCAATCTGTCCTCTAATGAATCTGAACACTTCAGAGACACTCGTTTGTCTTTGATCAGTGAGAGAATGGTGACGATGTTGTTTATTTTTCTACAGAATAATTACACTGAGGAAAAACTGGAGACTCAAATAATGGAGCTTTTGGTGAATGTAACTTCAGGCAATACCGTAATCAGTTCAATGACACAGCACACATGCAAAGTTCGCCATGCAAACAACTGTAATGTAAACCCTGTCACATGAATAAAGAGTCTTGTAGACTGCGCCTGTGTGCTCTTTTTTTAGCAGTTGCTTAGATCTTCCTGGCAGATGCAGAGCGTGCACAGTGATGGATCTCTTCACTAAGCCAATGTTCTCAATGGGGATTAAGCCAGGTGGATGCTCTGTGAATTGACACACATTATTATAATCTGACGCTCACGTTAGAGAACCAACAATGAGCTGTGCATGCCTCCAAATAAGACAAGCATATTTCCTCTGGGCAGTGGCAATTTCTAAATAAAGATATGACTGGCTCTGGTTGATGATATACAGTTCAATCAGATGTTACCCATACCATCTCACCAGAGTTCAACTGCCAGATGGGTTTGCTTCATTGGGTTTAAGTGGCAGAAAGATGCACAATATGACATTGAGAACATGTGATTTAGTAACATGCTGTCAGTTACAATTATTTGCATGCCGTTTATTTAAAAAATGACCTGAATTCCATCAGAGTATTGGATTGATTCCAATTAATCAAAATACCTAAAACTGAAGCATAAAATCACATAAAGCCTCAGACACTCACACAGTCTACGCCTAGTCTGGAGCTCTCTATTATAGATAGTCATAATCCTATTTTTCCTTTTCCGGAGCCAGCTTCATGTCTGCCAAGTGTGACCGGAAGTATTGGGGTTCTTCAACGACAGCAGAATTAGCGTCTGTAGGTCACCAACGCAGCACCCTAATCCTCTCAGCAGATGTGATAATTGGCCGCGCTCACGCATGAAGAGCTCCTCTCTCTCACCCAGAAGCCTCTCAGCCCAATCCTGTGGACTACCAAGCTGGATCCAGCTGGCACTAGCCACACAGGCAGGGAACCATTAACAGTGACCTGTCTCTCTCACTCACTTCCTCACATATGCACACACAGTCATACACAAAACATTTCACAAGTCCAAATTGTACTCTGTCATTTTTGTGAATTACTAGTGGCAGTGACGCTCTTTTTCATGCCATTCATTCATTCATTCATTCATTCATTCATTCAAGGATGAATTATTTTATAAAAAATTACAAACACATCAGCTCTGTATTCAGTCCAATTTCAGTGCACTTCCTTTCTCAGACTATAAATCGTTAATATATTCATAATATATCGTAATTTCAGGTTAATTGGGACTTTGCTGATATAGTGATGCAACATGTGTGAGATTTCCTGAAAATAAGGCTGGGAAAGCTTCATTTCTGCTTGGGAGGCAAATGTGTCAGCAGAAATCATATCGTGGTGATCCTTACCAGAAGACCCAAGCCATACTGCACTCATCATATATTGATACAGTAGCCTATGTAATATTATATGATATAGCCTATGATGGCTTTTTCGTGTAGATATTTATGTAAATATGTATGGCTTGGATATTCTCTGTCATCTTGTTTTCCCATTCAACACTGCCCCTTACTTGAAACATGTAACTTCATTAAGTGCTTCCATGTTAGTTACACTGAGACAAAATTTATCAAGGGGTGGCCTAAGGTCAAATGCAAGACTTTATGCATCAGGGCTGCTTAACAACGGTCCAAACATACCCTCTGCTGATGAAATGTATGTACTACAATAGTACACAAAGAAACAAGGCGTTAGTAGGCTATGTGATTAGAAATAGTAGCTTAATTTTAGTAACATCCTTATGAGATATTGAGGCTTGGGGCCTGGAATTGCTTTCAGTCTCGAGGGCCAACTCTAGATGTCGTCCTTTCGTTACTAAAATGAATCCGAATCCCCAATGTGTACTTTTCCGATTTGGCATTCAGCAGTAGTTTACAAAGTTTGTTAAACGACCCGCAGGTTTCAGAGAGAAAGGCATTTGCGCTATCTATCTGTCACATTGTAAAACATTTCGAGAGCAAACAAGTAACACACGTAACAGTCAAGACGCGTGGTGAATGGGTGTGATTGCGTTACCAAGGAATTACCCATCTCTTCCCTCAAGACTATTTCTTACTCAGGTCGCTAGTCGTGATATATTTAAAGATGCAGTCAGCACCGAGATCGATCTTTCTGATCATATAAGGGCATAAGTAGGCTACGAAACAATGTTTTTTTCTTAAAAATCGTTACCGCAACGTTTAGAATATGTGCGCATGATACCACCCTTAGTAGGCTACTGCTGATATAATGTTGCCTGGTCGCGCGTAAAGCATTTAATTCAACTTCACCACTGCACTTCTGCCAGTAAGGAACTACACAGCCTGTGCCTCGATACGCGCATGGAAAGGAGTGAGGGGCCGGGTGAGTTTCGAGGAAAGAAGTGGAACATTACGGTTTATTCAAGTTCGTGAGGGATCATAGGTGTTCGTGGAAAGGTATGTACTCGATCATAACAAATCTTTAATGGCAGTTAATTTACCAAATGTAAAATGTTTTAGAGTGACATTTATAGCTCTAACGACTGGATTGGCATGATGTTTGTTGAGTGTTGACCACTTAGATTCTGTTCATTTTTGACATCTTGTTAAATCAATTAAAACAAGTGGTTGCCAATTTAAGATTACTTTTGCGCAAAGGGCACCAGTAGTCCATATAACACTGGATCGTCGATGGAAGTTTAGTGTAAGACTTTACTCGAACTTTTTTGTGTCAGCCTTAGGCAGTTCAAATATCAAATAGTAAAGGGGATTATTTAACTTACCTTTGCTACAGTCTTAGCTTATCGCTTTCCCCATCAATTGCTTTGATTTGAGAAAATAAATCGCTATCATTTGGGAATTATAATGTGTGGGACGGATGCTATGAGTGAGCGAAGACTCCCAAGGCGATAGATACATGCTGCCTATCAATCCCATTTCTTTGTCAATTGGCCCATTTAATTGGCTGTAGGTTGAATAATTGTCTGATTGGTCTTCAATGTGTTTCACTATATTTGGACATTTGAGTTTAAAATGGCGAATTCACAATAATGCATCAAATACCGACTTCTCCTAGCCTATATCTCGTATGTCGGTAGACTCATTTTTGTCATAGTTGATCAGAAAGTTGATATCCTGTACATCCAGTCATTGTTGATCAGTATCTGTCGCAACCCAAGCAGGTGTAACAATCTGTATTTGACAGGACAACTTCCTGGAGCCGGAGGTGAAAGCAGACTTCGTGTTGCTCACCATCCATTGTCACCATGGGAAACTTCTCCACCAAAGATGGGCATGGACCTCCAGGTAAATACATAGGCAGTGCATTTTATAGTCTCATTTAGTTTTCCTTTATCAGTCTGGTAGATTACATGCGTTTGGGCTCATCTGTGTATAAATCTCCCCTGGGATAACCTCACATTGGAATGCATCCCCAGTCAGCCAGTGCATTCTACAAGGAGGCTGAGAAATTTGGTTGGCATGTGTGCTGTAGCCAATTTCATTCCGAGCGTGGAGTCACCCACCACAAATCTATTATGTGAGCTCTCCCTCTCCAAGCCTTCTCGTTCATTCTCTCTTTGTTGTTCTTGCTCAGTCCTACCTTCTTTTCTCTGTCTCTGTCTCTCTCTGGCTCTCTCTCTCTTTCTTTCTCTATCTCTCTTTGTCTTTCATTCCATTCCATTCCTCCCTCCTTCCCTCCCTCCCTCCCTCCCTCCCTCCTCTATTTAGTCTCATGCCTTTATTAAGTTTCTCATCGGAGTAGAGAGGCCACATGCCCCCTGCAGTGGGCCGACATGCCTGCTGGTGTTGGGCAGATGAAGACGGGGGGTCTCTGAAGGAGGAGAGAGGAGGAAGGTTGAGAGCATGAGTCAGCTCTCCCCGCGGGCACTGCCCCATTCACATTCTCCTCACGCCACTGTTGATTGGTCAAGCCCTGTTGCCCTTTTGGTGGTGACTCAGCGAAATTCTCCGACTTGCCACAAGCAATACTGTCGGATTAATTGCAGACAGCCAATCTGTACACAGACCTTGGCACGTACACTCTTTTTTCCCTTGTTTTAGGATTATTTTGGAGCACAGTTGCAAAGAGTAGCTGGTGGCTATTTCTTTTTTTGTATCAGTGCTCGTCACTTGCACTTGGTTATCTCGGCTATGCAGCATTGAATCTGTTTCGTGAGCATAGACTGCTGATTTCACACAAGGACAGGGACCAAGTGTAAGGTCACTGATGTTTTGCAGCCCGAGAGGAATGTCTGTCCCGAGAGCATCCAGGGCCCAATTAATCCCAGCCATGACCGTCTGGTGTGTTTTGGCTCGTGGACTCCGATGTGATTTGTTCTTGTTATCCTCACTCCCGTTGCTTCATCTTGTTTGACTTGCCTCCCTCTCCTCTAGGCCCCCCTCTGGACATATTCCAGACGCCCCCGTCCACTCCGCTCTCTCCTCCGCCCACCTGTACGTCAGGCCCGCTTCACCTGGCCTCCCCGCTGCAAGGCTCGACCCCAGAGGGCAAAGGCCGGACGCACAAGGAGACCAAGAACATCCCAGTCATGGGCTCCTCCTCCAGCAACCTGGACACTACAGGCTCCCCCAACACCAGCCAGGACTGGGCTGTGATTAGCTCAGGGTCCTGTCCGTCACCGG
Source organism: Sardina pilchardus (assembly GCF_963854185.1). NCBI lineage: Eukaryota > Metazoa > Chordata > Actinopteri > Clupeiformes > Clupeidae > Sardina > Sardina pilchardus. Next base: position 14,037,415 of record NC_085013.1, on the reverse strand, counting down.
TGAAAGCAGGAAGCATCCCGTCAGTCAAGAGGGAGCCTTTTGTAAAGGGCAGGCCCAAGACCTCCTCCATCAGTAGCAGCAGCAGTACTGCTCCTCTGTCATCAGCAAGGACTCCCAGTTCGCCGATAAAGCCCACCGAGCAGACGTTCCAGGAGAAGGACAGTGGGCTTGGGCCATCTCTGTCTGAGACAACCATTGGGCCAGGAAGCCCATATTTGGAAGAGAACCTTCTAGAGCAGTGCCGGAAAGCGTTGGGACTCGAATCAGCAATTGACCCCACGCTCAACTTGCCTGGTAAGAGAGATCATTTTACTATCAGGGCTGATTGACATGCATGTTCTACTTAGAGTGAGTTCACTCAAAGCACCCTCAAGTTGAACCCCCAAGACTGTCCACAGACTCAGGAGTGGAAAATGATTGGATGTGAGTGAATACATTGGTGGAGGAACAGAGGGAAGGCCAGGAACATTAGCAGTAATTCAGGGGAAGGACTACCATGGGCCCTAGACTCACTGTCCTCACTCGTTACATGATCCCCATCCAGAGCAGACAGCTGCGCAAATCTCTCATTCTCTACACTGATGCATAACCTCTGAGCTATGCCGTGAGCACGCAGTTGGTCATGATTGTGTGATTTGGCTCCCAGTGCAATTCCCTCTTTAACCTCTACATGTGGGCCCCCGAGCTCTGTGTCGCTGCGCAGACGGAAGTGCTATGAATCACAGGCCCTCTCCACTCATTGTCTGGTCATAAAACACATTACTATTAGGCAAGTGTTGCACAAGCTCAGTGTCAGCGACTGAGTGGAGCTCTGCCATGTTGTTCACATTGCCTTAAAAGTCATGGTCCAGTCAAGCTGTGCTGCGTGAGGTCATCAGCATTCCTGTTTCAAACAAGTCGCATTCGACATTGATACAACAGTCCTGTTGCATGACCAGTGGATGGACCGTAAATAAAGATGTGTTTTGCTGTAAGATGTTGTATTAGATGAAATAGTTTATTGATGACGTTCTCAATTTCACAATCTCGTTTTTTCTTTGTGTTTTCCTCTGTATTTTTCCGCCGCTGCTGTAGATCTGCTGCGTGGCTTTCTAACAGAACGGAAGGAACTGGTAAAGGAGGTGCGGAGCCTGAAGGAGAGTATTCAGGTGAGCCTCATCCACAGCACAGATCCACCGCCTCATTAGGGCACTCTTATATCACAACTCTTTTGTCTTTTATGTGTGAACTGTTTCTGTTCAACTACATTTTGAATTAGAACCAGATTGTTGGCTGCTTGGTTAGTTAGTCATCTGTCCTTTAAAATCTTTAATTGTCCTCCTCCTTTGTTGATGATAGAAACCTGTATTTTGTTCCAACTTCCAGCTCTATCGTTGACTCAACAGGTTCTGGGTATTTTTAGCAATTTAGGGCAGGAAGGATTTGATCCCTGGACTCTATTCTGTTGTAAATATTTAAGGAAAGTAAACAAGAAATGACGTTAACCCCGCACACACACGTGCACACACAAACATGCTCACACATACAAACACACACCCACCACAGAGGTCAAGGCTGGGCATCAGTGGGAGATAACGGCCACTTTGCAGCTTGTCATCTCCGCCAGCCGAGGCTTCTGGGAGATGGGACTCCTCTAATGGCCTGCTTCCTGTGTGAGGCTCGCAGCAGAGGAAGTGGGCCGAGATGGTCTTGATGTGGCCTTCGCTGGCCGCCCGGCTGCCCGTCCGCGACACAATGAAAAGCTCCTCTGTTTAGAAGAGCATGAGGGGGAAGCTGGAGAGCGCTCCCCAGCGCAGTTAGCATTCTTTCAGCGTCGCTCAGCGCCGCTCTCATTCCTCTGAGGTCCGGGCGAATTCCTGCCATTTTTATGAGGGGGAGATTTATCCTCGCCGTCTATTCTCTACCCTATCCTCTACTCGTCCCTCTTCTTCATCATCCTCTTCCACGTCGTCGTCTTCTTCGTGTTCTTTTTTTGGGTGTAATTTCCCGTTCATAATAGGGGCCCCACCCTTCTGAGTATTCTGCTCAGGGGCCTCTGTCTGTAGTAGATTAGGCATCGCTGGAGCACATTCCATCCCAGCACCCTCCTCCCAGAGTCCTCTCACACAGAGAGAGAGATAGAATGGAGAGAGAGAGAGAGAGAGAGAGAGATAGACATAGGGATAGAGATGTAGGTGGAGAAAAGAGAGAGAGAGAGATAGAATGGAGAGAGAGAGAGAGAGAGAGAGAGAGATAGACATAGGGATAGAGATGTAGGTGGAGAAAAGAGAGAGAGAGAGATAGAATGGAGAGAGAGAGAGAGAGATAGACATAGGGATAGAGATGTAGGTGGAGAAAAGAGAGAGAGAGAGAGATAGAATGGAGAGAGAGGGACATAGACAAATAGGGAGAGAGAAGTAGGCAGAGGAGAGAGAGATGGAGATAGGGATAGAGATGTACTGTAGGCGGAGGAGAGAGAGAGAGAAAGAAGGAGATAAAGATGGAGGAGAGAAAGATGGGTGGAGAGAAAGAGCGGGGGTAGAAAGCATCAGAGAGAACATCTTGATATGAATTGCAATACACATACAATGTGATTGCACTTTTACGTATTCACCCAAAGCAAAGGCAGGGAGTATTTGTAGTGATTCAGAAAAAGGAAAGTGCATAGAGAGATAGACCAAGAAGGAGAAATGGAGTGAACACGTTTCTGGGAAGGAACAGTTTCATTGTGAATTGCGTTGCCAGTACATTGTGAGATTGTTTTCACTTACTCACTCTGCTTCCAGAAACAGGCAAGTTTGGGGGTACAAGTGTGCACTAACTGAAAGTGAAAGCAGGCCTTTGTATTTTTTCTATAGTCTTTAAATCAGTTTTTTGTTGGTCTCCAGTGCCTTGCTGCAGGTTTAGGAAAAGCCTAGCAACAAGGGAGCTGTTTGTGAAAGAAAGAGAGCTCCTTTCAGCAGTGAAACATAACAAGACTTTTGTGTTTGCTAGTGTGAGGGGAGAAGTCGGCATGTTATGCCTGAGTGTCCCTTTGGTTAGAGTGTGTGTGTGTGAGTGTGTGTGTGTGTGTGTGCGAGTGTGTGTCTGCACGCGTGTGTGGCTGTGTTCGCTGGAGCGTGGGTGTTGTGCTGCAAAAGTCCTCCCTTTCTTGTGCCTCCCTGTTCATCGGAGTGCTCGCCTTTTCCTCCCTGAGAGAAGAAACTCAAACAATGATCTCACAAGTGCAGCCCCCTCTCTCTCTCTCTCTCTCTCACACACTCACACACACACACACTTTTTTACACACACACACACACACACACACACACACACACACACACACACACACACATATACACACACACACATATACGCACACACACATATACGCACACACACATATACACGCACACACACACAGACACACACATATACATACACACACACAAACACACACACACACACACGCATCCACACAAACACAAACACAAACGCACATGCATCCACACAAACAGGCGTTCAGCGCACACTCATGGCTCTAACCCCCACTAGCACACGCACATAGCAGAGATACAGAACATCCATAAACACACACGGATGAGCAAAACACAACCGAAGAACCTTGTCTCCCGAACATACACACACGCACTTACAAAAACATACACAGACAAAGAAGCTCCCAAATCGAGTCGAAAAAAGCACATCCTCTCTCAAAGACACACACAAACACAGGCATGGACAGGCATTGTCCCAGTCTGGCTGGGCTGTGGGTGGGCTATTCCATCCTGTGGATGGGATCGTGCTCCCAGGTCCCGGAATTTTGGGATCAGTTCCAGATGGACAGTGGTGATTTCTAGGAATGGACTCCACTCCAGCCCCACGGCTCTTTTGGGGTTGTGGCTGGAATACGTTTCCATAGGGAATGAGGCGTGCAGTGTCCCATTTGCATTGCAGAGTACATTTAAATAGTGTGCTTCGGTGTGCGTATGGTCTCCCCTTTAACTTTTAGTGTGTGTGTGTGTGTGTGTGGGGAGTGTGTGTGTGTGTGTGTGTTGTTGAATGTTTATGTGTGCGTGCATGTGAATGTGTGTGTAACTCTGTGTTTTCTGAGTGGGAGGAGGCAATTACCATCACTACTCTGCTTTTTCGGTTCATGGAGGTCAAGATATTACCATACAAAGCCTGCAAATAGTACATAAAAAACACAGAGTGTGTGAGTGAGTGTATTTTAGTGTGTGTGTCTGTGTGTGTCTGTGTGTGTGTGTGTGTGTGTATGTGTGTATGTGTGTGTGTGTGTGTGTGTGTGTGTGTGTGTCTGTGTGTGTCTGTGCATCTGTGGATACTGTATGTGTGCTAGCTGTGGCTGAGGTGGGAAGTGGTATCAGCATCAGACTTCTAATAGCCCCAGAGCTTGGTGTTGAGCAGTCATAGTTAGCACAGAGTGAGACTAGAGTGTGAGAGAAATTGGATGGGGAAATGGGGAGGAGTGGTTTCCTGATTGTTCCTAATGTGCATGTGTATATATACACACTGTAAGTGTGTGTGTGTGTGTGTGTGTGTGTGTGTGTGTGTGTGTGTGTTTGTGTGTGTGTATGCATGTATGCATGTGCAGTACACAGTCATGTACGAGTCCTTTTTGGGTGCTGCAGAGTAAGGGGTCGAGGGGTCAGTGTGTTTCCTGGATGATGTGTGAGGGGGTTGAGATGTGGGATCATCGGTCTTATCGCGCTGAAGGATGAGGTGGGGCGTTTCCTGTTTTCTCTGGCTGTCTGTGGCCTTGCACAATGGCACGACCCCTCCGCATGGTTCCAGTCAGCCTAAGCAGGGAGTCCCTCTCTAATCCCCTCCAGAAGAAGACGCTCAGGAGAGCTTTGCCGATTGTTTAGTTTCTGACGAAGCTCTCAGTCAGAGTTGTGATGAGGCCCTTGTTGAGACTGGGAGTTCCTCTGTAATGATTTGCTAACCGTATGTATGTATATGCTGTCGAGCTATGTGTTTGGATATGCCCAGCGTGTATAGACATCTGAAGATGAAGGAGACGCATCCATTTTAAAGTCTTGCCTTAAGGAGCTTTTGTTCACATAAATGTTAGCTCAGTATCTTTATACTGAAGTGAGGGAGGTGGAGAGTGTGGTCTTTGCGGGGGTGTGTGAATGGGGGAGCTGGGACAGTGTCTGTGTGTGTGTGTGTGTGTGTGTGTGTGTGTGTGTGTGTGTGTGTGTGTGTGTGTGTGTGTGTGTGTGTGTGTGTGTGTGTGTGTGTGTGTGTGTGTGTGTGTGTGTGTGTGTGTGTGTGTGTGTGTGTGTGTGTGTGTGTGTGTGTGTGTGTGTGTGTGTGTGTGTGTGTGTGTGTGTGTGTAAGAGGGTGGGTGTGTAAGAGGGTGGGTGTGTGGACTCTCTGGTGATGGGCTAATGGGGCCCAGCTGTGGTGTGAGGGCGCTGGTCAGACGAGGAGGGAAGCTTGCTGGCTGAACTCCGCTTCTTCTCTCCCCAACTGCCGCTGAGACGAATAATCCCACCCTTCCTCTCTCCCACACTCCTCTGTGCAGTGTGCCGGGACGGAACAGGACTCTTCCAACAGCCCACCCCCACCCCCCACCTAACCCGCCAGAACCCCAGCATGGGTGTCTCCTGCACACACACACACACACACACACACACACACACACACACACACACACACACACACACACACACACACACACACACACAGACAGACAGCACAGTGCTGTAGTTTGATCTCTGTCCAACACTCCCTTTATCTCTCTCTCTCCTAGTGTTTGCCTCAACACTCCCAGTCAGCATTGCAAGTGGATAAGTGTCCCCACTGTCCTCCGGTTCCACCTCTCAGCGCCGTAGAGTTAAGGATTGGGCCAAACATTGTGTTAATGTATGAGGGGAAAGTGCTTGGTGCACAGATACTGTTGTTGTTGTTGTTGTTGTCGTCTGTCTGTGCCTGAGGCGAAGTGTTAAGTTTGACAGGAGAAGGGCATTAGCTGAGAGGATCAAATAAAAATGCATAGGATCCGGGCTCATGGAGCAGAACGGAGAGGGAGTCGTCCTCCTCCTCCTCCTCCTCCTCCTCCTTCTTCTTCTCCTCTTTCTCCTCTTTCTCTTTCGGTGTGACCTTTCCTCAGTGTGGAGCTGGTGGGGTTGGGTTTGGGGGGGACGGGGCTGGATCCGTCTGAGCAAGACTGGAGTGCACAGGGATGGCTTTCTCTTTGACTCGTATGAAATGACTCGTGGTTTCATTTTTCCCTTCTTGGCTTCCTCCACTCCATATGAGCGAGCATCTGCTTTAAGTTGAGTCTGGTGCGAGCGACGGTCCCCCGTGTCTGAGCAAGTCTTGTTTCAAATGGTGCTCAGCCGTGCTCGGGTCACGGTTCAGAGGCCGTCTTGATTTGTCCCAACACCTCACTCACTCCGTTGCTTTTTTTTAATACCAAGACGCTTATTGCGGCGGTTACCCTGGCGTTCAGCTGCCGGGTAATTCGATTTAGTCGAGAGTGTTTCAGCACGTCTGGAAGCCCTCCGCCCAGCTTCACTGGCAAGCGAGGACGGCTAATCTCTGCAAGATCCTCTCGCACGAGTCGCAAAAGCAGTGCAAACAAAGTGTTTCTGTCACAGTTCCCTGTAAGTGTTATCTGTCCAAACCTGTGTGATAACGCTTAAGGTTTTTTTTTTTTTCCCCCGGCCGTCTTATTTGAAATCTTGAGCAATGTTCTCTGAGCTGCTCAGGCACGCTCGCGAGGCCCCCAAGAGCCGTAAACGCACATTCCTGCTGCTGGCAGTGGGGTTCTAGGCGGCTGAGCCTGAATGGAGGCGCCCGAGCGTTTGGCACCGGCTCCAGTCGCTTGGCCTTAGCAGGGCGCGCGCAGTATCTCCTTGCGACTGTCTGCCAATACTTGAGCCGCCCTGCCGGGTCTAATGGATGACCTCAGTCTTTTAAGGAGGGGGGACCTGCAGTATTTGAGATTTCTCACAGTTTCCATTTAGCCGTGAAGCATGTATCACTATTGGCAGCTGGTGGAGGGAGTAATATGGCACAGTGAATAGAGAAGTCTAAGGTGGTGAATGCTGGTAGTATAGCAACTATTTGTAGTGGTTTACCAATAGATTTGCATGGACATGTTGATGCTCTAGTTTTCGAATTCCAATTGAGTAGATAAGGATCATATCAGTAAACATGCTGTTGTATTATCTTGCCATTGGAATAATTCAGTGCCTGACTTCTGTGTTTGTCTTTCCTTTGACTTTCCAACTCAATTTTGAAATGTTTGTCAGAAATGTTTATGTTACATTCCATATGATTACATATTTAAGTCAGGTCAATAAAACCATTTTGAGAAACATGGGTTGTCTGCACTTATAAAACAGTCCTTAATTTTCGATGGCGTTGTAAACCCCCACCACCCCTCACGTTGACTCATTTCATTGTATATCACTGCGCTACAATGAATTGACACAAAAGTTGATGTGTCTTGATGTTGCATGGTAACCGTTCTGATAGAAGAAATATATTTCTTGGCGGAAGAATGATTATCTATAAATAAATCGTTACATTTCTTGTTGCTGTGCATCTATTTTATGAAATCTTGCCAGGTGTATGTAGTAACCGTTTTAGACAAGCATCTCTGTCTCGTGCCTAACAACACCCTTTAGCTGGTCTAAAATCACTGGAACACACAGCCACGTGGCTTACTGCTTAAACCATAACTACTATTTTCCTAAACATTTTTTAATGATTGCTTTTTATGGGTAGGAAGAATGTCAGTGCAGTGTCACTGTTTATTTTTTCTTTGAAGTTGTCAGCCACACTGCCACAAACTGTGATTTGCCAGACAGGCCATTGATAGAGTTTGGATCTCAAACGTACCTACTGTTTGTGTTTATGTAATTAAATCAGTGACCGTATCCTTGGATTTTTTGCAGCATACAGTCAACAATGAGACTATTTGCAGCATGAGCAAAGGTTGATATAGCAAATGTGAGAACATATTAAGGACAATAAAATAACAGCATTATTGTGTTTATGTCCTTGGCTCCAAGTAATATGTCAGTGTTCCGGAGAAGTCTATGGTCTCTAAATCACTAGGCATGTGGGAAGGGGAGTGGGGTGGAAAGCTGAAATAGCCTGATGAGGTATTTACAGTGCCTTCTCTTGAACAAACACGAGGAGAGAGGAGTTACGTAACCTCTGTATTAGACGGAGATCTACCGTAAAGTCCATCTCTGTGGTGACGAGTGGTGGGGCCTTCTCCTTGCAGGAGGAGCGAGGGGAGTGGCAGCAGTTCCAGGCCGACCTGCAGGTGGCCGTGGCCGTGGCCGACCGGTTGCGGGCGGAGGCCGAGGAGGAGCTGAGCGTGCTCCGTCTGACCCAACAGGAATGGCAGAGGCTGCTGGCCGACGCGCAGACGGCGCAGAAGGAGGCCGAGGACCGCCTCGAGCCTCTCCGGGCCCAGCTGGAGGAGAGCCGTCAGAAGCTGGCCCCACTGACCCAGGATCAGAGCCAGAGCCAGAGCAGCCACAGTGCAGCGCCCCAGGAGCAGAGCCAGGCGCAGCCCCTCAGGGGTCGGGAGAGGAGCGCCAGCGGCAAGGGGGTGGCCGAAGGGTACCTGAGGAAACTCAAAGCCGGGGAGAGGAAGAGGGAGGAGCCTCACAGGAGTCTGACATCGGAGCGGTCCAGGTGAGCTCCTGCTGCACCACACCTGGCCAGTACCACCTGGCCCAGGTTCAGGCTTCAGTCTTTTTGCCACAGCCATTTACTTATCCATTTACTTATCCATTTAATGTCACTCTTGACCACTGCCTTTGGTTCCCCTCTGCTTTGTGAATTCAGGGTGATTTATGGAGATTCCACTCAATTGTGTTTTTTATATCATCACACTCAACATGTGAACAACTGTGAAAGCCATTTGCCTTTTCTCATAGGTCCAGAAGAACATTTCAAACAACTTCACCGTATTCGTCCAGGCAGTCTATTTGTCTAGGGATCAGAGCTGTCCTGTTCCCCACTTGACCACTCATATAGTTTGCACCCACTTGAACAATTGCTCACGAGCGATGCCAAGTGGGCCCAAACTGAGTTAATACAGCGCCTCTGCACGCCTGGCCGCAGCCCAGTAGGGTAATCAGCTGTGGCGCTCATGCACCGAGGGGAACGGTTCGGAGGGGGGTTTTCACGCTCCTCCTGTCCTCCCTGGAAAGAGAGCGATCCAGGCGGGAGCGTCAGGCTGTCCAGTTTCGCTCGGCTTGACCGTTCCAGTCGTATCGATTTCATGGTGTAAGACCGTCTTTGTTTTTGTTTTTTTTTTCTTCTGCAGGAGCCTTTCGAGACTTCCTGTGTCTTCAGACTCCCCCGTCGTGCTAAATGGTACTTCCCAGACAACCACCTCAACAGGACCCGCCAATAAAGTGAGCATCACACAACAATAAATTCATTACAGTTTTTTTTGTTAACTGGGACCTTGAGAATATTTTGCCAAATTTCTGTCTGTATATTTGATTTTGTCTTTTGTTGCAGGGCACGCTTCAAATCAGAGGGAAGTTGGGTCAAGACAAGCAGGAGAACTTGAACAACAATCATTCAGGTCTGTTCTAACAGACTCCAGTTGGGCTTTTCCCTGTCCCCAACTGATGTCAAAGTCACTCATGTACTCTATTTTGCTTGCTATGTAAACAGTGTGTCTGTGTTTGTTTGTTTTTTTCCTCAAAGGTAAACAAGAAGAGTCAAATCGCCAGCTTATATCTGACCTCACAGATCCTTTCACTGCCACTAGTAGTAAAATCAGGTGAGTTGCACATGCTCACTCACTCATTAACTCACTCACTCACTCACTCACTCACTCACAGTTTACTTCTTTATTTGGATTGACAGATAGACATTTATCATAGCACAATCCAAATTTAGTTTAAAGGAGTCTTACACAGAATTAAAAGGTCTGCCCACTGAGTGTTCTAAGGATAAAGGTGACACCTACGTCTCCAAATGAAGAGGCTCCCAATTATGCTAGATACTGAGCAGAATTTTATGATTTGCTTGTCCCTTTTCTTAGAAAGTCCACAGATCTGTAAGCCACGCACACACATTTTATGGACATGGTTCATACCAAAGATTAACACTATAACACACACACACACACACACACACATACACTCTCTCTCTCTCTTCATCCCAATTCTGCACCATGCTGTGGAGTTCCTGATTTGTATCAGCGAAATCAAAACTGACAAACTACTCAATCGGTTGCGCTCTGAGGCAGGAATCCATGGGTGGGATTAGTAGCATATCTGCATACAGGTTCAGTGGCCTGCCGCTATGCTGCTCCTCTCTCCAGACTTTCCAGCACAGTACACTGAGTTCTAGTCATTCACAGAACAGTACATTGAGTTCCCGATAGCCGAGTCCACAGTGCTGGGGGAATTTGAGGTTGTGAAGCTATTACTTAAGGCATCAGCACCCACACAGTGCATTTCCTTGTAGGTGACTTGATTGATAGACTGTGGCAGACTGTTTGAGGTTTTTTAGTTTTGTGAGCAATGGCAACCCATAGAGTTGGACTGGGGATTTGATCTAGCATTTGACTGATGGTGCTGCCAAATGTCTGAGGGTTTGCTTCATATTAGGAACCACCAGCCTGTTACCATGTGCTCTCTTCTGGCACAACTGAGTTAGAGAGGACTAAATGATGCACACACAAGCACGGCGAATGCGACTTCTGGACAAACGGTGGACTTGTGTGGACTTTTCCCCCTGTTGTGAATGGAATACCTCTCTGCACATTCTGATCCCATGTTTCCCACACCCCAACTCTGTTACAGTATATTAAGTCAACATGGCTGGACCTTTGATGTTTGTTTTCAAACGCTTGCTCAATAGCCCTATTCAGAGGGGCCTTACACTCAATACTTGTCCATCACTTGATTTTTGCCTTGACTTTGTGTGTGTGTGTGTGTGTGTGTGTCAGTGTCAGCAGGCCTCAGGATGACTTCAACCGACTGCTGCGTCGTCATGGTGGTTCCAAGAGGAACTCGCTGCTGCGCTGGTGTCAGAGTCGCACCCAGGGCTACAAGGTACTCACAGTGGCAGAGAGACCATTAAACAGCAGTCAATCACTCACACCACACACAGCACAGAGCATAGAGGCCCTCATCATATAACTGGCTAAGAATTCAAGAAATATATTCTAGGCCTGTTATATAGAATAAAATGTATATGAATAAGCACCTTATGTTTTCCCTCTCTCTTTCTCTGGTTCTATATGCCTTGCCATCTTTTCCTTTTCTCACAGTGTATGAACACACACACACACACACAGAGAGAGTTTATGAACACACACACGCATAAGCACACCTGTGTGTGTGTGTGTGTGTGTGTGTGTGTACATACTGACACCAATGTAAGAAAGATTTGAGATGCAGAGATCAGGAATGCACCCACCAAATGTTCTGACTGCGTGACTTCTCCTCATCAGAATATTGACATTACCAACTTCAGCAGCAGCTGGGCGGACGGCCTTGCCTTCTGCGCCGTTTACCACACCTACCTCCCATCACACATTCCATACAGTAGCCTCCGCCTGGACAACAAGGTGACAATTGGCCCTTTCCCACGCTCTCTCACACTCCTCAGTTATACACACGGATGCACCCTCATTTTACACAGTGTATAGAAAATGTAAGCAGTTCATGCGTACCATAACTCATGTCTGATTTTCTGTATGAGTTCTGGTGAAAGTGAACCTAATTGACAGGTTGGTTTGGTTCTTAAGGTTCTTGTGTCATTAACAATGGAGATGATGGTTATTGTTGTTGTTGTGCGCAGAGGGAGAACCTCACCCTTGCATTCCAGACTGGGGAGGGTGTCGGAATCACCGCCTCGCTTGTAAGTGTATTCACAATTCAGCACACGTGGAACTGAATCACAGGATGATTTGATTAGTTATATGAAAAGCAGAGCATGCGCACAGACCTAGAAATTACCCAGGGGGCTGCTGAGACTGGCATATGAGCAAGGACAATAGCAAGAACTGTGCATAGTCTAACCTGGAGAAGGCATTTCACCAAGCATGATTACAGAGCTATATAGACAACTGAATTGATTAGAACCTGAAATTAATCTTCCATATTGTCATATACGTCCATATAAGGGAATTCTGACTCATGCCGTTCTCATGTGTGTTTGCAGACAGTGGATGAGATGCTGAGAGCCGAGGGGCCCGACTGGCAGAGGGTTCTGGGATACGTGGAGAGCATCTATCGACACTTTGAGATGTGATCCCTCCACTGGACATCCCCAACTTATGCCAAGATGTCACCGAGACGCACCGGGTGTTTGGAGGCTTCCTCCTTGTGAACATTTCCATATCACTGATCAGGGCGACTACTGAAGCATGGATGACATGATGAGATGGGACTGGGCAGGACCAGTGAATGACTTTGGTTTGGATCGCCCCCTGTTGGTTATACATTGGAACTACATTAGATGGATGAACTACAGTGTTTGGACAACGCTACAACATGAGTTTTCACCCAAAGGTTACTTGAGTGATTTGTCACAGCTGTGACATTGAACATTATTGGCCTGCTTTGACTCACTTGTGGTTGGTATGTGATATATATGTCGTAAATATTATGAGGATTTGTTTTTTTTAAAAAAGACCATTAATATGATGATATGATGTTTTGCTGTGGTTTAAACACTCTGTAAATATGCACTTTTAGAAGCACTTTGTCGTGCCTATAAGGGTTCTGTGTCTGAGAACGAGGTCCTTTTGCAGACACGATGGCTCACATTATTTCAGGCTCGTTTGAGGTTGGTCTCTGAAGTTGCCACACATCACAGTGTCTCTGTGCACCTGAGACGTGGCATGGGTGCCTTATTATACATGAAGGACTTCAAGATTCTGTCCTCTTTTAGCATTCACTCTGCCTTCCCCGAAGCCTGCTAGCTGAAAAGGTTCGCTCCTCCACAGTGTCCTCTGTTGGGAATTAAAATGTAATTTCAGCCGTTAACGAAGGTTAATTTGCCAAAGATTCTGAGAAATAAATAAAATGATCTATTTTGAGCTATGACTATAACCGCATGCTTCTTGTTACTAGTTTTGAAACAAAGCGCCATGTGACACTTGGTGAAAGTTTGTTTGTGCTGCCCTCTTGAGGCCCAACATAATCATGTCTGGCATTTTCACAACAGCAAGTAATCTCAGTGTTTAGTCTGGAAGATCGTTTAGTTTAAAGTAACTCATCCTAAAGTCATAATCTGGAGTCTGGAGGTTCGATCCATTCCAAACAAAAAGTTTTAAGGAATCTTGTAGTGTGGAACCCACCCTCTCTTTTCATTTTGTTTAGTGATCTGGCCTTTAAGGAGTGTAGATGTACTCTAAAAGCAAGATCATATCTCATAGAGTTGACACACTGGTCAAACAGAGCCATTTAATCGCTGCTTCTACTGGCAGGAGGTTCATTTCATTTACAGGCTGACCAGGCATTGCTCCTTTCATTTGATCAGATGTGGGTTTCTTCTTATTTCGATGTGTAGGCTTATGGGAATATCTCCAAACATGTTCTCTAAACTGTTGTATTTGCGAGTAATTGACCATCTCTAAAATACATGGTGAAAAGCAATGATTCATCTGGGAGGTTCATGCATACCAAGTTGATTAGCTTAACATGGGGAACATGCCCATATATATTCTGAACCTATTGCATATTTCTGTCCTACAGTAATGCTAATCTATACAGTCATCCTCTCCCTTGCATTCTTTTAATGCTCCATTTGAAGTAATCCCCTGATACAGGCAGGTCCTCATCTTCATCATCTGCATTGCTGATAGTCCTTCTCTGGGTCACCATGGTCATCCAAGTCACCATCACTCTTCCTTATCTCTGGGAAACTGGCCAGAACAAACAGGAATGATGAATTACATCATCATGTAATGTCAAAATATCATTTTTGGATAGAGAACATTGCAATGAAGTAATGTAACCCATATTAGGGAGACATCAAGGAACATCAGATCACATAACCCTTCTACATGGGGCAAGCATGTTCGGAGAATGGGTTGGCTGGAGAGAGGAATGCTACACCTGACATTTTTACAGTCAACAACTCACCTTTCCTAAGCACTTGAAGCTGAGCTGAGGCTGAAGCGTTCCCCAGTGCATTCTGAGAGATGCAAGAGTAACTGCCAGCATCAGAGAGACGGAGACCTTTGAAGAGGTGAGAAATAACCTGTTTGGGTATTCATGATTTGTATTGGATATTCAATCACATTGAAAGAATTTCTCTATTTGCCTTTAGCACTAATCGATTGCTATTTTGTACCTCTCTCCCCATGGCTATGTACAGCAAGACTAAGAACCGATACAGCCAGCACTTTTACTCTGAAAAATGGGCAGCAATATTCCTCCTAAGCTGTGTTACACTTTGCCTTATCATTCTTTTCCCATTGATTTTCTGCCATCGTCTTTCATCTCTGTGAGTAAAGTGAGTGAAGTTCACTATACCTCTCTTTAGATCCTTTGTTTAGTAAAGTGTGGTCATGGACACATTTAAACAAGGTTGTAGAAAGATGCGCCAATCTATAGCTTTCATGTGATCTACACTGTCACAGCTCGTTTAGATAGGACATTTGAATTATAGTATACAGTATAATACAACAGTATGAAGAGGGTAAACATTAAATCAGTCTGACAAGACGAAATCAATCTTGTGAAGTCAGCCTTCGTTTCTGTTCACCTTGGATCTGCAGCCATGTTGATATGGTGAAGCGTTGCGGCCCACCCCGTGCCTAGGAAAGAGATGCATTCTGGGTGTGAGAGGAGGGGCTGTTTACATACGCTGAGGTTAAGACCACTTACTGCTGAGAATTTAATGAAAGGACTGCACACACCACAATGATAAATCTCTCCCAAAATATAAATACCCTCAGTGACCTAGAGTGGGAATTTGAAGAAGGTTCTGTGTGGAGAAAGGGTAACAGCACCACACCTGGACTGAAATGTGAGGGTCATCACCAGGCAGGATGTTGTCACTACCTCTCTTCTTCCAGCTCACGCTGGGAATAGGGAAGGCAGACACCTCACATCCAAATGAGATGTCTTTTCCTGTGTAGTTTGTCAGGTCTTGAGGGGCTCTGGAAATCTGTGGGGCTGAGAGCACAAATGTCCTCTTCAAGACCCAGGCTGGTTTTTTTTCTTCTGACACGCTGTATGTTTACAAAGTGTCATTCCAGTTATAACTGTGGTATGGCAGCTCTGTCTCATACCGCAAACCAATGTTAAACAGCAAACTAGCTCAGTCGCATGTGCCAAAACCAGCAGAATTCCTGAATAAGGTAGTTTGAAAATTGAGATTCAAGTTCAAAGCTGCATGTATTTTGTTCTCTACAAAAGTAATGTACGGTAGGTTAATCTATTACCTACTGTACATACTACATACTATGAATCTTATGCCACACTCCAGCTCTGCCAAACCCCAGATTTACCAAGACTAATCAGGCCATAGAATGCTAAATGTTAATCTAGCACCTACACACATCAACAGTAAGTCACCAGACCAGTAGGCTGTGACAGTGTAGTACTGCAACAAACCATTACTTGCTTCAAGGTTATTTTGTGTACAGACAAACCCATACTGGTAATACATTATCACAAAAACTCAACATACTATTTTTGTGCACCACAGCTTAAACACATTTTCATGGTCGCAGTACTCCATCCCACCCTAACCTGATCAGGTTATTACCCGAGTGGCAGGGTCCAGCCTCAGCAACTCTCAGCTCCTTCCCCAGTCTGCTGGCCTCCTCCCTCAGCTGGCAGGGATTGGGGTATGTGCGCCCATCTGACCCACACACGGAGCTTGTGGACCGGCACACACACTTGGGCTCTGGGCTGTCACCGCCATCCTCGTCCTTGAGGCGCCTCTTCCGTCTCGGGGGCCTCCGGCAACGCAGCCCCTCCCCGCAGTGACCGTAGAACTCCTGTGCGCCGTCGGGGTCACACAGCTGGCCCTCGGCGTTGGCACACTGCTCACAGCAGTCGCAGCTGTCCCGCACCAGGCCAGCTGGGCAGTTGGGGGGCGCCGGGGGGCACAGGTGCTCCTGGCACTCGGCACACGCCTCGCCCTCCTCCCAGAGACGCAGCCAGCCGCGGTGCTGCGGGGGCGTGGCATGAGACGGATGTACACACACGCCCAGGTATAGGCACAACCAGACCACAGGCCAGCACATGGCACCTGAGATATGACACACAAAGCTGACTAGCTGAGGCATGTGACCCTTTTCAATGTAGAAACATTTGCAGCAAATAATGAATGGCTTCTTTTATATTCTCACCAAGAACTCACCGAGAGAATTCTGCAACTGTCCCTGTCGGAGGGTGCTCCTCCGTTCCTAATTGAAGACAGATGGGAGATATTCTTCTGTCTTTTGTTATTCCAGTGAAGAGAATAGGAAAGAGCAGATGTTTACTATTGAACTTATAAGCTTAAATCGAATAGATAAACCTGCTGTTACTGGAGCAATAAAGTATTACAACTACCTCCCTTAGGAAACTTTCCCCCTTCTTGTGTCCCAAAGGCCATCCTCACTCTCTGGGGCCAGTTTGGTTGGCAAGGCAGGACTGGCACCAAGGCTTCAAAATTGGCACAGCATATAAAAGAACACCAAATCCTAGTGCGGAACGTACAGGATGCCCAAGCTGTCATTCAAAGTGTTCGTATGCACCTGAGTTTTTTCAGTGACCTATGGTAAGCTATGAGGTAGGCCTACATTCAATGCAGCTCTTCTGAAATGTCAACAATTATCGTTCATGCTCCGCCATGCTGGCTACACAGGCAGGCTTCAATGTGGTGCAGTTCTGTGAAATTCCTTTGCTGGCTAAGCTTTGTGTCTTGAGGGAGGAAATGTGAGTTTTCTCTCTCTCTCTGAAATGTGTGTGAGTGTGTGTGTATAGTGCCTGTGTTAATGTAGCGATGGTTGGGTGGTTGGGGGTCGGAACCCATGGGGCATTTATAATAGTAACAGTAAAAAGGACAGAAAAGTCCGCACACTAAAGCTCCAATCTTTTTTCTTTTATTCACCACATGTAACATTTATAATGCAAGCAAGAATATGAGACAAAAGAGGAAAACCACAACACATACATGTACTTCATCTTCACTATAAGGACATATATGGGATACTCGGTGTTCAGGTTAAATTCAAGGATGAACCTAAAATCCACAATAACTTAAAGTGAACTTAATGTGACATTCTCTAACATTTGAATGTGCATGTCTAACCGTTCAATGTTCCAGTACTTTTTGTATTTTTTTCTTCTAAAACTTTATGATGTCCTGAAAGTTTAAGGATGCTTCATATCTCTTATATATGTATGGTTTCAAATTCTAATTAAAAATGTAATTTTAAAACTTTATTTTTACATTCAACGTGTGAAAAGCATCAGTGCATGCATACATAGCCTACATAGCCTAAGCCTACAACATAGTAGGCCTAGCCGAACACACCACATGGAGTGTGGTGACGTCATCAGAATGTTGTCCTTGGTGATTAATTGATAGATAGATAGATAGATAGATAGATAGATAGATAGATAGATAGAGATAGATAGATAGGTAGGCCTACTTTTGCCAGAGGGAAATTCAAGAAGATATGGGGCACCTTGAGCAATGTTACAGGGCAACCACAACCAGTTCCATTCACTCTGACTGGATGATCATGACAATTTGCTTACTGATGAATTAAGTTCTCCAGAAAATAAACTGTTGCCCAATATCAGTGGGAACATGCCAGAACCAATAGGCCTATTGAGGAAGGTTGAGCAACAACTTGCTGAAAAAGTTGCCCGTAGGCCTGTCAGCTTTAGTTCATAGGCTACAAAATGATTTCAATTACTTGAACTATGCCTATACACAGAGATGTTTCTTTATGTCTTAAATTATTTCCAATCTCTGAAGTTGTGTCAATGGTGCTCCTGTGTCCTGCAAACAGGGGTAGTACTGTCCTGACAGCTAAAGGGAGGAGTTGAGAACGTCACTCTCTTCCTGGTTAAAATGTTGTGAATCATGATGCAATCAAGTAGGAGAACGATCGGAAACATTTGAAAAGGTGTCTTCACAATAAAAAGGTCTCTGCACAGGCTTACAATATATTTCTCTCATATCACTAACCGTTTGTTATTCTGCCAATAATGTGACATGATAAGCTGTGTGTCGGAATGATTTAGGCTACAAAAATGTAGGCTAATGAATAATAATATGAAAATGGTTAATGCGGGTGATATCTCCTCTTAAGGGTTTTCTGTGTCTGTAGCTTTAATTTGAAGCCTCAACGGGCCCTCCTCCCGGAAATGGCGCGTTATTGCTCATTATTCCTATCGCTCCACGTTACACAGGAAGAGAGAGGGAATGTATTAAATTGAGGATGGAACAACTTTCTTTATCACTATTTCTCTCACCTGGACAGAAGTCACGGCGACAGTTTATGTGACGCTTAGCCGAACCACTTTGGTCTCACTTTGCAATCTGCAGTTCAGATTCTTTAACCGCACAGTAAGTGTAATTTGTTGTTGATCTGTTCTCTGTGTTATTCTGTCACCTATGTTCTGTCAGGGAATTCGAGGGATTAGATGTGAAATAGCTTGAATTGCGCTGTAGGGTAACCTGTTAGTAAACCGTTATGTTCGGCTACCTTTTATCACTGATGTTGATAGACTTTGAGGTTTAACTGTCATTTTACGTCCGCCTCTTATTGTTACATCTCTTATAATTGAATGAAAAAACTGCAAAAATGATGGCGGAGTGCATTTAGTTCCTGTCCTTTTGGTCATTTGAATTCTTTTTGTAAAGTGGAGAGTGCTATGCATCGTTCCAGTTTAAAAAATCAAAAGTAAGTTGTCCAGTCCAGTCTAGTTGACACCTGTTCCATGTCCTCAGGTGGACAGGTACAAATATTTCAGAGGGCCACGTTACAAATCCTGTAGTAGGCAGGGTCTGGGTGGGGCTAGTGGAACAAAAGCTATACTGACGCAAATAGGCTACTGACGCTGCCAGGGCATAGATATGTGCCAGGGCACTCTAGCGTCATGTGTCCTCCCATACGGAAGTCTCTTTTGAATGAGGTTATATGGTCAAAGATCCTTCATTACTCCGCTTTAACCCTCTCTGCTATGGGATTCCCTTCAGCGGTATGGGAGGGATATTAAACTGTTGTTTTGTGTTCCCAGGTTGCAAGGTGGGTCACAGGTTCAGCCCGTGGGATGGCTCAGAAGGTTCTTGTCACAGGTGGAGGGGGATACATTGGCAGCCATTGTGTGGTTGAGCTCATAGAAGCTGGCTTCCATCCTGTTGTGATTGATAACTTCAGCAATGCTGTACGAGGTGAGTGTCATCACAGACGCTCAAGAAGAGATTGTGTGGTTTGTTTCAGTCTGTTAGCTCTGTGTATGAGGCAAACATTTACCCAGGGTCCATAAAATGATAAACCTAAGTTCAGGTGACTGTGTGTTTGTTTGGGTTTGTATGCGGTTTCTGTAGAATCCTGTCTTAGAAACCACAAATCACATAAATGTGATATCTGTTTGTAGTTTCTACACAAGCTGAAATGTGAAATGATGAAAGTGTTATTGACCATCTAATAGCATTTAATATCTGACTTGGTTGGTGTGTGAGTTCATGTTAACACCTTTTATGTTATATTTTCTTTATGAGGAGAGGGTGATGTCCCAGAAAGTTTGCGACGAATTGAGGCATTTCTGGACACAACCATTGAGTTCCATGAGCTGGATTTACTTGACAAACCCGGACTAGAAAGGATATTTAAACAGGTGTGATTTTTAAGGCCTCAGCTGTCAACTCTCTGTGACTATCTGTCTTTCTTCGTGAGTTACTTTTATTGTTTAGTAGTTCATTGTGAATTAATAAAACCTGTATATGCTGCTGTGTAAAACACAATAGTACTGATAACACCTCCCTTTCACTGAGGAAAACAATCACAGGAGTTGCAGGAGTATAGTACTCATAAAAGACATCATTTAAAGGACATGTGATAATGGTAATCTCTGCTGTCTTCCTATCACCCTTCAGCACAAATTCCATGCAGTAATGCACTTTGCTGGCCTAAAAGCAGTGGGTGAGTCGGTTGATCAGCCTCTGCGATACTACCGTGTCAATCTCACAGGAAGCATCAACCTCCTTGAGGTGAGTGACTGTGGATATGTCTTTCTCTGATTGTGCCTGTCCTCATCTCAGTCAACTTACCTCAGTCGCTTTAATGCAACTTACTGTGTGTCAGTCTTAGTTTTGCATGTTGTCTTTCCTGCTGTGGATTTTTTTTGTGTGGGTTTGCTGCCTCTATTAACTCCCTCCCATCACACCATTTTTAACACAAACAAGCTTTGGGCTGTTGTGGATAGTCTCATCGGCTGCTGTCTTGTTGTGTGTGTGTGTGTGTGTCTGTGTGGGATTTTTGTGTATGTGCGTCTTGTGTGCATCTGCATGTCTCGCAGGTTATGCAGGCTCATGGGGTACACAATGTGGTATTCAGCAGCTCAGCTACGGTGTACGGAGATCCCCAGAAGCTGCCCATCGATGAGAGCCACCCAGTAGGGGCTTGCACCAACCCTTACGGCCAGACCAAGTACTTCATCGAGGAAATGATCAAGGACCATTGTAAAGCAGAGAAGGTGGATACCATTCAGAAATTAAACCCTTGTTACTAGTTGCACTGTAATCCTAAAACAATTTGTGTAACTTATTGTTTGTCAGATTTCTATAGCCTTGCCTTTATCTTTGTTATCAGCGTATGAATAATAGTTTGTGTTTCTCATTGATATGTAAATCTCAACACGTACTGTATGTTATATGCTGATAGGACTGGAATGCTGTATTACTAAGGTACTTCAACCCCATTGGTGCTCACATCTCTGGACAAATTGGTGAAGACCCACAGGGTATTCCCAATAACCTGTTGCCATATGTCGCCCAGGTAATGACCACTCAGAATCATACCAAACTTAAACTTGAGACCTATACATGGATTATCATGAATATTCACCAGTGTTGTGATTGAGTCACCACTCTGTTGACTGTCTTTGTAGGTTGCCATTGGTAGAAGAAAACACTTGAGTGTGTTTGGAAATGACTACAATACAGTTGATGGAACAGGTAATCACAATGACCTTACTTCAGATTCGAGTACTGTAGTGTGTACACATCATGTAACTGAATGGATGTCACATGAAGTGATAGTTTGTGAGGAAAGTCATAGTTTGTGAGGATTTTATATACAGTATAGACCACCATATTTGTGTGTGTGTGTGTGTGTGTGTGTGTGTGTGTGTGTGTGTGTGTGTGTGTGTGTGTGTGTGTGTGTGTGTGTGTGTGTGTGTGTGTGTGTGTGTGTGTGTGTGTGTGTGTGTGTGTGTGTGTGTGTGTGTGTGTGTGTGTGTTGTCCTCTACAGGGGTCAGAGACTATATCCATGTGGTAGACTTGGCAAAAGGACACATAGCAGCTCTCAGGAAACTGGAACAAAGTTGTGGATGCAAGGTACCACTTTCTCTCTTCTCTTTCCTTTCATCTGTGCTGTGGTTCCACCTGGTTTGCTCGACTAATGACACCCCATCTTGTCCCCTGTAGGTGTATAACCTGGGTACAGGCACAGGTTACTCAGTGCTGCAGATGGTGAAGGCTATGGAGAAGGCCTCAGGGAGAAAGGCAAGTGATCATATCCATGTTTATGGCTTTTCCTTGAATCATGTGGGGAGGATCATCAGGAAAGGTAACTCTGGAGGGCTGGAACTGTACCGGTCATGACCCCGTCTCTCTCTTTCTCTCTCTCTCTCTCTCTCTCTCAATAGATCGCCTACCAGATTGCCCCACGGAGGAATGGTGATATCGCGTCCTGCTATGCTGATCCCCAGCTGGCTGAGAAGGAGCTGGGCTGGAAGGCTCAGTTTGATCTGGAGAGGATGTGTAAGTAGCCTACCAGCCTTGTACACTTAGTACACATTCACCTCCCTTGCCTTTACACTTCCTCCGCCACTACTGTGATTTTGTGCTGGGACAGCACATTCCACCTCCTGGCATGTGGCTAAATGTTGCATGAACAGTCATCACAGTCATGTGACATGAGGCTAAGACAGATGTTGTGCACATGACTTGTTTCAAATGGAGAGTTTCATTGTGGTCTTTATTATAAGTAAAACTTGTTTCATGCCGTGGGTATGCCCTACATTGCATTATGTAAAGGCATATTGTTAATTGGTTCGCTGTCATAATTGGGGAGTTCACTACTATCAAGCTTTGTTGTGTTTTCATTCATATGTAGTGTCTTCTAAATGGATGTTTTTTATCAGTGTGTGGTGTGTAATGCTGTTATTTGTCATGACTCCTTATAAAGGTGAAGATCTGTGGCGCTGGCAATCCAAGAATCCTACTGGTTTCTGCAATGGCACAGCTGAATGACCCAGATCTCCCAATCATGAAGATTAATCAAGAATCACCGGGCCAAAGCAGACCATGACTTCATGTTTACAATGTATAACATACTTCTAATGGAATGGACACCTCAAAGAAAAATACTTATTTAATTTTTTTTTCATGTTTTTATGATTTTCGTCTGTCAAATGTTATAATTTCTTTCAAATCTTTATGAAAATGAATCGTCATTTAAAATCTTTATGAAATCTTTATTTTCTATGGTGACACTTGTAAAACAAATACTTTATTTCTTTCTGTGCTGACATGTTTTGTCACATATTTCTTTGTACTGTACTGTCTTTATGATTTAATAGCTCTTGTCAAAGATTAAAAATATTAACTTAATGATTTTATCATAAATTGTGGTATATCCTATTCTTTGTACATGTAGTCCGGATCATTTTAGATAGGGTGCTTTTACATACCAAGGTAATGTTTTGAACCTTTTTGACCACTTTTTTTTTTTTTTTTTAAACCTGGAAACAGATTTGGTTTTGTACAATTTAGGTTATGGGGTGTTTTTCCATTTAAAGACTGTTTGCAACCACTGCCCCTTTAGGCCCAAAGAGACTTACTAATGTCAAACAGCTACAAAGGAGCCTTGGAAGTATAATATATCTGGACCCTTTTTCATTAGGTTCACCTGGGTAGAAAATTAGGCTATTTGTGACAAGTGATTTGTATTTACTTGATTCAAAAAGGACACTTGTGCTTTAAGTGGCTTCTTGGCCCTTGGGCACTCTGAACACCCACGTCAGCACAGGCTTTTTTTCCCCCTCTCAACAAACGGGTTTCGGTCTTTAGGGCTGAGCAGGAAGTGGATGTTTACCCAGATCGGGAAAGCCACGACAATTTAGTTAAAGTGTCCAGAAATGGAGATGGTTTGTGAAATTGGGACAAACAGACCAATGCGACCATCAGCAGAGCCAGGTCGCCAGTAAGTATAAGCTTTATCGTTAAGAAAAAGCAGCGGGGGCTGAAGCGTTGGGCGGCGGGTTGTCGTTAGGGCGTCAACGGGTTCTGCAGATATTGCGCGCCTGCGAGATGAGCGTTTCACTCCGCAGTGTAAGAATTCGCTCACCGCTGGCTTGTGCCCTAGAACCGGAGCACAAAAGAGGGTGTTCATTCTGTTATCAAAAACGGGCGTAAGGAAGAACATAGGTCTCATTCCGCATTGTTCAGATTTGTGAATACGGATATTACATGTGCTACCTTTTACGCATGCCTTTGTCCGTGGTTTTATCGGGGTGAAGGGGAAGCAGTTGTAGGTGGGCGTCTCTGTAGTAGGCTGAACCATCGAGGGCTGCACCTCACTCAATGAAGAAATCTATTTCTTTATGGCTTTTCGGGCTCTCGTTTGATAACAACTGATGGTTAGTTTCCGACTGGGCACACTCAAGTCACGCAACATGTTTACTGTAAATGTAATTTAGCTCATGCGTACTCTAGAAATTTTACGGGTGTTAGAGTCGGGCACCGCTGCAGCCGTGACCAAGGATAGTTCAGCATTTTCCTTTTTTCGAAATGGGTCATACGGAATGTTAATTCTGCCAGTCAGTGAATCTATGCATATCTGTGAGATGGTGATGAAAGCGAAAGAAGCGGACATCCAGAGTTTAACAATATCCCAATTATATTGTAATCTGCTATTTTTGCTCAAATTTGCATAATAGAGAGTAAGAAGGGTAGTCAGTTATGTGCCTAGGACACATCTTTCCTGTCTTGTAAAGTGGCTCACTCCAAAATAGTAAGGAGAGCTGTTCGTTACCCGACGCTGAGAGTCGGGTGTACCCTGCAGGAGAAATGCAGGATTGACAGGCACTTGGACCATTCGAAAGGCTGGGCGTGTGCCTCAGCGGAATAGCCTGCTTCTGCATCCCAGACAAAAGACGGTGGGCGACAAGAACAGACGTGCCTCCGAAACAGAAAGTTCGTCTAAAAGCAGATTTAACATTTAAAACAGGCTATCTGCCTATGGGTGTCGAATAAGCTTTCGCCGTTTCGCGCCGTGGAACTGGAATTATGTGTGACTTAAGACATTGACGCTGCTGACATGAAATGTGACTTCTCTCCCGTGGTCCATACTGTAGGCTACCCCATAATAAATATTGGTTATTATGACCGTATAAATTCCCTCATTTGAATTGTAATTCCACCTATGTACGCATTTACGCATGCCATAATCAAACTAACACACATGACAAATGACAGGTAGCCTACGAGTCGACTATACCTATAGGCTACACATGGGCAATTTTATTTTGATTAATTGGGATCGGTTAGACATGTTTTTAAACATACTCTATGTCCTATTAGGCATCCTCACAGATGGTCCGGTGTAGACATAACATCAAGCCATCAGAGCTGCCTGCTGAAGCAGCTGGACCAGCAGCGCCGACAGGATCTCTTTTGCGACTGCAACGTGGTGGTGGAGGGCCACCTTTTTAAGGCTCATCGCAATGTGCTCTTTGGCAGCAGTGGCTATTTCCGTATGCTGCTCACCCAGGGAGCTAAAGACTGTGCCGAGCCAGCAAGCGCTTCGTTCGACGTCTTCAACCCAGAGACCTTCACTGTAATCCTGGACTTTGTCTACTCGGGACACCTGGAGTTGACGAGCAGTAATGTCATCGAAGTGATGTCAGCAGCCAGCTACCTGCAGATGAACGACGTCATTGCCTACTGCAAGGACTTCATCAAGTCCTCCCTGGAGATTAGCGCTAAGGAAGATGACGACCGGTACCTCTGCCTGTCAGATAACAGCATGAGCCATGAGCGCAGTGGTGATGTGGACCAGGCTGGACCTTGCTCCCTAAATGGTCAGCCCACAATTTGGGCCGAGGATGACGTGCAATCGAAAGACTATCAGGTGGACATCAGCCCAGAGGTCACCCTCCTGCCGCCAAGCCCAGCCCAGCATCCAAACATGGTGAAAACAGAGCTGGAACCAGACCAAGATATGAAGCTAGAGTTTACCACCCTTGTCCCAGAGCGCAGAAGGAGGGGATCCAAAAGGAAAGCCAGCGGAGGACGCTCGGTTGCCAGTGACAACTCCTCAATTGACCTCCAGGTGGCAGCCTCACACAGCGCACAGAAAGCAGATGAACTGTATGCCACCCTGCCTACCATTGTTGGAGTTGTGGGAGTCTTCAATAAAGGTGAGAAGAATGAAGAAACACAACTGTAGGTCAGGTGGGTTAGTTGTAGTGATTTAAATGACTCCCCTTGTTCAAAATGGGGACTACAGTATTTCAAAGAAGAGAGTAATGAACTTGTACACTCTTGAATATTTCAATCAGGCTTCTAAATGTAATTGCCACTACCAGTCATATAGGGCCTGAGACTGATTTTAATCTCCCCAATCACCTATATCATATTCTTGCACCTGGATTAACCCTATATTCTCGTTTTCAGTAGACTCAAACCCCACCATGCGTTTCAAGTGCCCCTTCTGCACACACACTGTGAAAAGAAAGGCTGACCTGAAGAGACATCTCCGTTGTCATACGGGCGAACGCCCCTACCCCTGCCAGGCGTGTAACAAGCGCTTCACTCGGCTAGAGCACCTGCGCAGCCATTTTGAGACGGTGGGTTATGTGACTGACTCTCATCGAGGTTGATTATCTACATACAAAAAAAGCTCTTGATTTGGTCTTTACCCCACGAAGAGTCCAAGTGAAACACATAGAGGACTTTATAAAAGGCTCCTCAGATGGAAGTATTCTAAGACTAAACACATGGATTAATCTTAGTCCTAGACTATAAGATATTTTCAGTGAGATGTTCATTGAAGTTGTCCTTTAGTCTAGACTAGGTTCTACACTGTCTTGCATGTCCAGTCACTTCTGCCATTGTCTCCTGTCTGAACTTGCAGATCCATCAGGCACGTAAGCTGGTGTGCCGTAAGTGCAAACGCCACGTGACCGAGCTGAGTGGGAGGGTGGTGTGTGAGGGCACACGGTGCTATCGGCTGTGTGGCGTCTGCATCCAGGAGACCGGTTACGCTGGCATGACTGAGGGGGAGGGGGAGGGGGAGGGGGACCAGCAGCAGGAGGAGCATTTGGCCACAGAGGAGCCAGAGCTACTGCTGGGGGTGGACGAGGACGAGGCCGAGGGGGAGGGGGAGAACCAGGACCCCAGCTGGGTCATCACAGATGACGACGACCTGGCCGAGGACTCGGGTGCCGACCTGATCATCCAGGAGGTGGACGACAGTGATGAGGAGCTGAATGAAAAGCAAGACTGACTGCAATGCTGAAATACTGAGGCTTAATATGGCCGAGGAGCGAGGACTGAGAAAGAGCGGTGTGATCATGTCAAGTTTCATTGGAACATGATGATATTCTGAATGTGATTCTGAGTTTCTAGAGGAGAGAGTCGTTGAAAACGCATGTCATGGCACCTGATAATTACAGAAATAATAAATTCAAGTGCAAAGATGCATTTTCTGTTATGGGTGAAGCCCTTATTAGTTTGGTATGAGAGTTAAATGATTTTATAATCATTCAAAGTTGAATTGACCACTTTTGAACCTGATGTAGCAAAAAAATACACTTTTTTTGCTAAGGAATATTTGAAATGCACATCATAGACATTATACTACCATCTAGTAATATTGTTGCATGCATGGCTTTCTTGCTCTAAGCCACACTTTTTTTCTTTTAATTTCCTGTTTCCCCTGTCTCTGAGGAGAGACATAAAAAAAGTTCACCCAAACGTCATGGCCTTTTACAATGGTAAAATTGTGAAAAATTAAAACGAAGGATAGCTTTTACCATTAAGGTGCGTTAAACGATCTTCTAAAGTTGCCTGAGTTTTATACACAGCATGAATTCCACTTAATTATAGGCCTAGTAAAATATGGTTTGTTACTGATGATTACGTTGTTTATTTATTATCTTTCGAGTGATATACTTTTATACACAATAAAATATTTTTATACCCTGCACGTTATCGCGTGTGAATTTCATCAAAAGTTTTCCAAGCGTGCATTCTGGTGCGCAACAAGGGACCACCGCTTCACGACTGCAACCATCCATGGTCCCCCACTTCGCCACTCCGCTAGGCGGCGATGGAGATGTTATAAAACAAGCATAGTCGCGCCCCAGTTCAGGTTGTGGTGGACATGGCGACTGTCATGAGATTTGTCAACAGTTCCTTCAGTTCCAGAATGGGGCACCGCTCCATTGCTCTGAATTGCGCATCTGTTGCCAGAGCCGTGAGTCTGTGTGATTTTAATATGTAACCACTGGGTCCATAACGCGATTGATGTCGAATTGTTTAAACATAGAGGTACTGACCATTCACACTAACAGTTACTTCCTGATATAGCAAGCTAACCTTAGCTAACTAGTAGAAAGCTTTCACTTATTATGCCTAGCTGCTACTCTCCTTTTACACCATTTGTCTAAATACCCATTAACTTGATTTTACGGCTCGCTTGTTATGCTAATATGATGATGTCTGTGAGATCGAGTCATGGTATGTTCAGCCAACTTTCATAGCATCATATGTTTAGCCTTTAGGTGAGCGTAGAGGTTATGCTCCTGTGTGTGTGTTTAGCTAACGTTAGCACTACCGACTGGTTAGCACTTACAATAACATTAGCTGGTGCAACTTTACTGTAGGTTCGTGGCAAGAGAGCACACAGACTGTCGTGTACTAACAATGTCTGTCTGCCCGCTAACTCTCTCTCTCTCGCTTACAGTTTGGTGTTGCTGCAGGGAAACCACTGCCTGCAAAGGTGAAGATTGTGGAAGTGGGACCCAGAGATGGTCTACAGAATGAAAAGGTTTGTTAATTTGTGGCAAGCTTTTCTTTTGGTCATCTGTTTTGA
This sequence comes from Sardina pilchardus, assembly GCF_963854185.1. Classification (NCBI taxonomy): domain Eukaryota; kingdom Metazoa; phylum Chordata; class Actinopteri; order Clupeiformes; family Clupeidae; genus Sardina; species Sardina pilchardus. The sequence continues at coordinate 14,009,141 of NC_085013.1, read as the reverse complement.
CCAATTTGAACGTGAAGTACGTAGACTTCACTTACATAGCTAATATGAACCTTATTCTGTAAAGTAAATATGCTATAATAATTATATCTGCCTTTTAGACTGTGGTGCCTGCAGAGGTGAAAATCAGACTGATTGACATGCTGTCTGAAGCAGGACTTCCTGTAATTGAAGCCACAAGCTTTGTGTCTCCAAAGTGGGTTCCACAGGTAAACAATGACTTCATTAACCATGTGATCATGTCTATATGTTTTCAGTTTGAAAGTAAATAGGTCTTTTGTGATATTTTGCCCCTAAATTGGGGCTCATTCCTATTTTACCATCTGGTGTGACTGTTGACAAATGTAGTGACAAACCCATCATTAAAACGGTGTAGGCCTAGCATTCTTTCACATAAACATATGGGCATTTGTGGCCGTTTTTTGAGCGGTAACCTATGGGTAACCAGTTGGAGGTATAAACAAACGCTGCATCACCATTGAAATCACATTGGAAATTCAATATTGTTTGCACCTCCAAGTGGTCTGTGACGTAAGTTTGTGTGAAAGAATATGATGCCTTATACGGTTTCACCTAGTTAATCAAGATTGGAAGATTACTTTAAAAAGGCAAATACAAGTTTATTTTGGTGCCTGATATTAGTTAATTTATTCAAATATAAATGATGAATTGGTCAAACTTCACTGGAACATGAGAGGTTTTTTTTTTTTTAATCTTATCTCTAATCTCTGAAATGTATTTGGCAGATGGCAGACCAGGTGGAGGTCATGCAGGGCATACATAAAAAGCCAGGCGTGAATTACCCAGTCCTCACCCCTAATCTAAAGGGCTTCCAAGCTGCTGTAAGTTCCGTTTAGTCCCATGGTTTGATATCAGTATGGCAATTAATACTGTGTGCTCTACCCATTTTAGACCTCTGTTTCTCTCTCTCTGATTATGAGTGCTGTTGGTTATTCTTTGTTTGATGAAGGTGAAAGCAGGGGCGCAGGAAGTGGCTATATTTGGCGCCGCATCAGAGCTCTTCAGCAAAAAGAACATCAACTGCTCAGTAGAGGAAAGTCTTCAGCGCTTTGAAGAGGTCACCAAGGCAGCCAAGGAGCAAGGAGTACTCGTTAGAGGGTAAGACAGTTGTAATAGTAATGGTACTATCCTAGTAATAATGCTTGTTTGACTATGGTTGGTATTAATCTGGACCACAGCTTTCTTGATGTACTTCCCCATGCTAATGTTAAGCCTAGTGTGTGATGTATAGTGTGGGGCATGACCCATATTATTCCAGATAGAAACCCTTTCCTGATTATCTGACTGTCGTGTGTCCTGTATGACCAAGCAAATTGTCATGAAAACAAGTTCTGTCTGTTTCCTTGGTATATTTGGTATGAGGGTAATGAGGAAAAAGTCTTACAACTATCATGATAATCCTTCGGTATGAGGAAACGAGGAAGAAGTCCCACAATGAAGACCTGTTCGAACATCTGAACAAATGACGGATGGAATAGTATTCTAAAAGGAAATTAGAGCAAGTTTTCCTCAAAGCCTCTGACATAATGGGTGTGGCCGCCCTACAGTCCACACTCTGTGCTCTGAGCGCACCTTAATAACCGTGCATCCAGAATCACCCAAACCATCCGTTTTTTCAGTGTCTCCCCTCTGGACGACGTTACAGATCCATAACAACTGAAACCAAACGCTTCTTACCTTCTGCTATAAGACTGTTTAACACAACTAAAATGAAATTGAAATGTTATCATTCTTTTTTTCTTTCCTTCTTTCTTTCTTTCTTTTTGTTATTTTTGTTTAATTATTTCTTCACTGGATTGAGCTAAATCTTTAACTTTTCCACAATATTGAAATTTGTTAAGACCCTAGTAGTTTATCCATTCATCGTCAACATCATTTGTTGTGTCTCTCACTAGCTGCTCTCCGCTCCACCTAAGCTTGAAGAATAACTTTCTAAAGGAGACATTTGTGATTCCAATCCACTACAATTACTGTCAAAAAAAAGCAACATAAAAGAACAGCCTCCTAACTTTGTTTTGCTAGGAGAATGAAACCATAGGGTTCTCCTAGTTGGGGGTTTCCCAAAGCACTCTTAACTGTTCTGGGTCACTAAACCACATAATCTGAATACCCCTTGAAGCAAGGGATGTTGTCCACAGGCTGTTTCACAGGTTTAGTCACTTTGGAGAAAAGCTTATGCAAAGTAACTTAAAAGTACCCCTTTAAGGCATTGACGCAGCTCTTGGAAAAAATTAAGAGACCACTGCAAAATAATCAGTTTCTCTGATGTTGTTATTTATAGGTATGTGTTTGACTAAAAAAAAATTGTTTTATTCTGTTAACTACTGACAACATTTCCAACCTCAAATAATGCTAAGAAATCAAGTTCATATTAATTTATAAACAACGCATTACTAATGTTTTAACTTAGGGAGAGTTTAGAAATCAGAATTTGGTGGAATAACCCTGATGGTCAATAACAGCTCTCATGCGTCTTGGCGTGCTCTCCACCAGTCTACTGTTGGGTGACTATGCCACTCCAGTGGGGTGTCCTACGAAGCTCGATTAGTGGCTTAGCGAGGTATGTTGCGCTCAAAACCAGGGTATGCTGTCATACGAAAGTGGATTTGTTTTAGCGTCGCTGTATCACCATGGTATCTTATGCTCGCAACCAAACCTGCTCGGGAGCGGGTTATGTGCTTAGTTATAGCTCAAATCGTGAAATATCACCGCCCTCTGACCAATTCTAACCAATCCATTATCTTGAACAACGAAGTTATCTCACGTGTGCTAATCTGTCATACTTTGAACAGGTTCGGCCCCGCCTCTGCAAACATTTTGAATCTCGAAGGCGCTTTTAAGTATGTTGTGCGTGCAAATATGTCACTTCTGTGGACATGCATGCCATACAATATCTGATGACCATCGACTTTTTGATGTTATAGGTTAGACACTAAAAAAGACCACCCTAGATTTCGCTACCGCTCATAAATGCGGAAGTAATCGTTTTTAAACCTAGGCTGTCTTGTGCGTCTCCACGTTTCCCGATTGGTCAAAATCACCCCAACCACGAGAACGCGCACAGATCTGAGCTGAAAGCCTAGTTTGACAAATTTATCACATACCTGCTGTCGTAGGATCACTTAACTTAATACCCGAGTTGAGGCTTTGTGCAGCCTCGATATGTCTAGATAACCTAGATTTGTCTAACTTGCTTCGTAGGACACCCCACTGGTGCAACAAATTCAAGCAGCTCAGCTTTGTTTGATGCCTTGTAGCCGTCCATCTTCCTCTTGATCATGTGCGGCGCACTCCATTTTCGACATTCGATTACATTCGATTACATTCGATTCCATTGTTTTCAGTGCAACTTTTTCTGATATGTCTGAATTGGTTGATGGCGCATTTTCTTGTGGTATGACAGAACATATATTTATATTTGGTTTACAGGATCTTTAATGGATTAGATTCAATGCACTTCAATGTGTTGGGTTCATGGCGTTGTTCACCATGTTAAATACGCACAACTTCACTTTGATACGTTTTCTCTTAACAGGTATGTGTCGTGTGTATTGGGATGCCCATATGAAGGGAATGTGTCACCTGAAAAAGTAGCTCAGGTATGTACCACAGACAGCAGGCTTTAACACATGACAGCACTGCACACATGAACACTGGGATTGTAACTGTGTGCCCCCAGACATACACAGTTCCTAGGGCTGTTTCTCGGTTAGCATTTACAGTTGGAAGTCATGACAGTGGATCAAAACATTGCACATAAATATGTTGATGATTATGTGGGGAGTTCTGAAGTTTGTTGACTGATTAGAAGATCAAGGGATCTCCGCTTTCATCCGCATTCTTCGCACCTGCCCACAAGGCATTTATCATGAGATGGTAGTCAGTCCCTATTGCTTCCTTGTACAGTTCAGTATGCAAATTTAAACAGAAATAGAATGGGTTTTTTTACAATTATTTTGACACTGATTTTTGTGCTTTATTAATTAACATGTAATTACATCAGTCAGTACCCCGAAGTAGAAGCTAAAATAGTTAAAGGAACTACGGCCCTCAAGGAACCACAATCAGCACCAGTTCCATGCAGTGCAAATGTGTGCAAAATGGGGTAACTTCTTAAATGGTTCTAGGAGCTGCAAAAAGTCCCTTCAGTGCGAAAAACATTTGTAAATGTCAATAATTATCATCTGATGTCTCAATTAGGTAGCAAAGCGATTATATGCCATGGGTTGCTATGAGATCTCTCTTGGCGACACCATCGGTGTGGGCACTCCAGGGGGCATGGGCGAGATGCTGGAGGCAGTGAAGCGGGAGGTGCCAGTGGACGCTCTGGCTGTGCACTGCCATGACACCTATGGCCAGGCCCTGGCCAACATCCTGGTAGCACTACAGGTGAGGACGCACCTGCACGGTAAACATGGCTCATGGAGTTGGGGTTGAGGGATATTTGTTTCTGCAACTGGGTGGAGTAGTGAAATGCAAGAAATTGTGCAATCCTGATCTAAGGAGTGGACACTAAGTCTTATGTAAAGTCAGTGAGGTTTTTGAGCAGTCAGCTCACAGTTTATGCATGCTTGTATTTCTTTTCTTGGCAACAGTAAGCCAAAGATGTTTAAAAAGAACGTCAGATTACTCGAGAGTTTGCAAAGCTGCTCATTTGTTTGAAACCCATTCCTGTGGTTTCTTGTGAAACTTGTTTTGTCTTGTTATGGAAACAAGACATTTTTATTGATAATTAGATAATGGATAGTTATTCATTTATTAATGCGTTTTTAGTCTTTTGTCCAAGCTGTTATAGTTATAACATGTAAAATGTGTTGTACTTATTACAGGCAACCCACATTTATGAATGAATAATTGCATTGCATTGTATGATGCAATTTGTTTGCTTCTGGTAGATGGGAATTAGCGTTGTGGACTCATCTATAGCTGGCCTTGGCGGTTGTCCATACGCCCAAGGAGCTTCTGGGAACGTGGCCACCGAAGATGTGGTATACATGCTGCATGGACTTGGAATTCAAACGGTGAGCATCTCTTTCTCCAGCTCAGAACCAGCTCTCTAGCTCTTTGAACCAATGTCCTCCTACGAAGCTCGATTAGTGGCTTAGCGAGGTGTGTCTCAAAGTTAGGGTATGCTGTTGCTGTCGTACGAAAGTGGATCTGTTTCTAGCGTCACTGTATCACCATGGTGTCTTATGCTGCCAACCAAACCTGGTTGGGAGCAGGTTATGTGCTAAGTTATAGCTCAAATCGTGTAAAAAGGTCAATTATCTTGAAAAACGTTAAGTTATCTCACGTGTGAGATTCCGTCATACATCTTACAGGTGCAGCTCCGCCTCTGCAAACATTTTGGATCTCGTGGGAGCATTTAACAGTGTAGAGTAAACGAGTATTTGATGACTATCGATTTTTTTGATGTTACAGGCTAGACACTAAAAATGACCAACCTAAATTGCGTTATCTCTCATAAATGCGAAAGTAGTCGTTTTTTAATATAGGTGGAACTTGTGCACCTCTATGTTTGTCGATTGGCCAACATCATTCCAACACAGAGAACGCACACAGATCTGGGCTGAAAGCCTTGTTTTACAAATTTATTCCATAACTGCTCACTTAGCTTAATACCCAGAGTTAAGGCTTTGTGTAGCCTTGATATGTCTAGATAGCCTAGATACTGTATGTCTAACTTGCTTGGTAGGATACCCCACTGCTCTTTAGCTCTAGACCAGTCCTCTAGCTCTGATTTTGATGTTCTCTTGATAATAAAACCATAGTGTTCATGTTATTAGCCATCATGTCAGCCCGTATTTGGTCTCTGCATACTCTCTGTCCCTCTGAGCAATGTCTAGAACGTTTCAGGAGTTTAGTTCATGTGTGAAAGCGACTCAAGTAAAGACTCCCACAAACACCAACACGCAAACACATGTGGACAAGGAAGTGTCTCCATGTTAATAATCAGCCATGGCATCTGCCCACATTTTGTCTCTGCATCCTCTCTGACTAATGCTGAATCAGTCCCTGTGGTTAATTCCCCCGCGTCCTCCTGTCTTTGTTTGTAACAGGGAGTCGACATGCATAAACTGATGGATGCCGGTGCATTCATTTGTCAGTTCCTGAACAGACGGACCAGCTCGAAAGTGGCCCAGGCTTCCTGCAAACTCTGAGCCCCGTTCAGGCAGAGGCCTAGCTGGGGTGAAGTCACTGGTCTTCAATCAAACATTGACCCTCAGGTGTCAGCGTGACTTTCGACCGGCTAGAGTAATGTTCCGCACTCCCCCCCTGTTCTACCTATTGCGGTCCGTTAAAAGTTGCTGCTCGTTTGATGTGAAGGATCCTAGTGACGTGGCACAAACAGCATAGTGAATGTTTATCAGCTGCATGGTGAAACTCCTCACAGGAACCCTGTGTAAGCAGCTGTTGATGTTTCAGGCCAGTGGAATTACAAATCTAAACAGGTTTGTGGAAACATGGTTCTCTTGAGTGCCTTGTGTTATGCACATATTTTGTGCCTTTAAACTCCTCCTCCTCCTCCTACTCCTCCACCACCCACTACGGAAAATAGAAAGTGTGGTCCATCATGTTGTAACGGTTTGGTTTGTACATAGTAAATCATGGATACACTGCAACATACTGAGACTAATGAGAATTGTTTTTGTTAAACTACAAAAGAATGGCGGTGTGCTTATAGACCAGTCAACTAAAAGTGAGTTAAGCAATGGGAGATTTTTATGGCCAATGTGGGTGTCTCACTGAACCTGAAAAAACATGCAGATATTGCTAAGGTACCACTTTTACAAACAGATTGAATATAAATGGATCGGCTTCACAGTGCAGCTTTATCAACAAAGCAACAACAAAAAAAAACATGACAACACTGATTATGCTTGAACTGAGATGACCCCATGAAATTATTGCTTTGTACTCTACTGTTTCGTGAACCAAGAAAAACACAAACCTTTCACGCACCTTTTATGTTTGTGCCTGTGTGTCTTTTAAAATTAATGTTTGTCAGTAATTCATGTGAGAAGATGCTGAAGTTGCTGAGTAACTATGTCCAGAAAATTTTATGTTTGTTATGTTTTTATTTAACCATAAAGAATTTCTTTGATGTTTTTGTGTTCAGAAAATAAAAACATGATTTAAAGGCATCTTATTTTATTTATGTACAGCTGTTGTAACAATAATTGTTCCAACAGTAGGATTGGGTACTTGGTGGTAATTTTAAGCAGAAGGTAGATGTTTCTTTTACTGTTAATAACATGTTATGGACATCTTCAGCCTTTTTGTCTTTAAAATGCGTTCATATGTGAGTAATGTGACCGACATTGATTACATCCTCGAAATGGGCTCCTAACTGCAAACAGTGAATGATTCAGTTGAGTGATCTGGTGAGCCAAGATCCAATTGGTGCCAATGTCCTCTGTTTTTTCTCCAATTGAATAACATGTTTGTGCAAACATGCAAAGTTGTACAACATAGTTCTAAGATGCACTGCTAAGGTCATTTCCCTCTCTGACATTAAAATCCCTGAGGAGTTAGAGCATCTTTTAAATGTAATATTAATCCATGGAATTGTACAGCAGCCTTAACAATAAACATTGTCCCAGCACTTAGTAAAGCCATATGCTGAAAGCGAAGGGTACATAAAATGTACACATTTTTTTAGATTCAGTAAATTCCAAGACTACTCGTTGCCTTCAAAACAATAGGATCCCACTTCTAGCAGCCTTTGATGCAACACTTGGTTTTGATCAGTAAAAGCACTCTGGTTGGCATGAGAACAAGAGAAAATCTTTTGATGTGCCCGTGCTGGGGCGCCATAGTAGGCATGACTTGGCATGTACAGAAGTATGAGGGGGAGTTGGATAACATCACACTGAGATCTCTTTTGACATTGGGTTATCATTGCACTATTATACACTTTTAATTGGTCTCTGTTTCTGTATACAGATCTTCTGAAATATAGGTTCCCTTTAAATGATTTGCAGAGGTGTGTCTGGTGTGTCGAGAATATTGTCTGAATCGCATGTGGAATGTGTCTTCGTGTTTGCCTTACACCTAGAAACTGAATATTTCTGCTAACCTAATGGTGAAGCAGTCCTGACAAACCGGCTAAACTAGCAATGCACTAATTCCACTGCCAACCCCATCTTTGGGACATCAGGCTCGTCAGCAACAAACCCTCAGTGTGGAATAACAAAAGATGATTTCACAACTAGAACAATAATGGTGGTAGGCTACAAGTCATGACTGATTCATACCACTGCCATTCAATTTGAAAGGGTGTTTTCTGACGTTGTTGCGTTCTGTCCTTTAATACAAATTCACCCAAAATGCAAGTGTTGCACTGTTTTCAGTGTCCCTCTCCAAATCAGGATGTAAGTAGCACTGGTTAGTCTGTGACATTCACACAGAACACATTCACAGTAATGAAAACAGGAAGAATGGGCATACTTTAATACACATTAGACAATAGGAACTTCAACATCCCTCTTTCTGGATGTTTATTTAGCTTATATATGTGACACTTGTCATACTGTTCTTAGGTTTGTCCATGTCTAAGGAAAAGCGCTAGATGTTCCAAGGGAGTGCACTTTTGAAACAAACAACTGAATTTGCTTTAGTATGAAAATTATTTTATTTCTCAAAAACATAAATAAATGTACAGCATATACAATGTGCTAACTATTTCCAATGCAATGTCCACCAGGGATGTTTGGGGACTTATTTTATTTTCTCCACTTCCAAGTGGTCTTAACTTTGGGCAGTTTTATCATAAACCACACTAACCACTTGTGCAACCACACGCTCTTGTTGTAACTATATCTTGCATAACATAGTATCACATAATTCCAAAAGGCTGGTGTTACCACCCAGAAAAATGCCAATTCAAGTCAGAAAAAGTCTAGTTCAGTTCTGTAGACAGAAAATTAAATTGTAAACCAAGAACAGATATTTACAAAGCAGACATTATATTTGGTCATATGCCTAATGCTTATTAGTATTTATGTTCCATTTAAAATAGCATGTATTATCTAACATTTAAGGTGTGAAACTGGGCAAAAGGGCACAATTCTCTGAAATCTCTGTCAATAGTCCTTTTCTCAGAAACTTTTGTCCACCTCTGTAGGTGTGGAGAAAGAGATGGATGGCTGAACGAGGCGTGTCTACCTGGATGCCTGTGCAGTTATTCAGCATTTGAGAATGCACCATAACTCTTTTTCACCACTGCTCACTATTGCCCCTGATCCAGACGGAATAAGAAAAGTGTGCCAGACAAAAAGACTTTCTTAGAAAGCAGAACGGCCCTGTTTCTTTTAATTTGTCAGCTAATATAATGGTGTGCCATAAAACAAAAATGGATCTCATTTTAAAAAATAAAAACATTACATGCCACAGAAAGTAAACAGCCTAAAGACTTCATAGATATCGAGAAAGAAGGTCTCAGAGTGACAAGAAATCTTTCTAGTGCAGTGTGGTACGATGAATCTCATTTCAGAGTATGAAGATGTCTAGAGTTTGTGAGCACAAAAACAAAATCCATAAAATTAATCTTTAGTTGTAGTTGCAGCTGAAAATGTCTGAATCACACCTGACACCTGTTGGGTCTCAGGACCTCTTCTCAAAAGTTCGTGTCAGTTCCAGATTGATTGTTTTTCAGGTAGAATAGGACAAATTTGGAGCTGAGGCACGTAGGTCGTCTTTTAACCTGAGAGTTGGCATAAGAGGGTAAGGCTTAAAGTCAGGCTTAAAATCTGGCTTGGTCTCTGGTTTACACTCAAGATGATGGTCCAGCTCTGTCAACGGTAGGGTGCAGTGGCTGTCATCTTCCCTGTATGGGGGCTGAATGTATCTTTCTCTCCGCTTCATCTTGTTCATGCAACGGGCTAAGCGCTTGGAGATCAGGTAAATAATCTCACAGACACTAAGGACAATGCAGAGGGCTGATGCCCCCACCATGAAGTAGGTGAAGACCTTCTTCTCTGTGGGCCGCCCGATGTAGCAGTCCACTACGTTGGGGCAGGGTCTGATGTCGCATTTGACCAGCCGAGGCAGGTAAAAGCTATTGTAGATGTGGTGGAGCATGTAGAGGAAGCCGATCTCGAAGCCCGTCTTGGCGAAGAGACTCAGCAGGTAGGTCCACCAGAGCCCACCGTGCTTCTTGCCCGTGTTGGAGTACAGCTTGGCGTTCTCGCCGTGCTTGACTCGGTACTTGCGCTCGCGTTCGTCGCGGTACGCCACGTGCATCACCACCATGAAGGACGGGCAGGTGACGAAGATCAGCTGCAGGGCCCACAGGCGGATGTGGGAAATGGGGAAGAAGTGGTCGTAGCAGACATTGGCACAGCCGGGCTGCTTGATGTTGCAGTCAAAGTCCTTCTGGTCATCTCCCCACACCCGCTCAGCAGCCACCACATACACCATCACCCGGAACACAAACACCACTGACAGCCATATCCGGCCGAAGGCAGTGGAGTACTTGTTCACTCCACTCAAAAGGGCCTGCAAAGATTTCCAGTCCATTATGGTCCCAATGTACTGTACGATTGGTTGCGCTGTGTCCTAATTGGTGCCCTTTGGATCCTCTGTTTCTGTCTTTTATACAGCAAGCTGGTATCACTTCCTTAAAGAAAGAATGCATATAGGCATGTTGTTATGTCAAGGTCTTGAGAATTTATTGAGTAATAAAACCATGAATAAATTGAAGGACAGGCCATTTATTTGGCCCACTTAAAAAGTAACTCATGAAGCCAGTGGTTCTTCTAAATCATCAAATACCTGAGACTCAATTAGTCAGTGCCTCTCCTACACTCACCAGGAGCAGTGGCAATAGCAGAGTGTAATTATACACAGGCCAAACTGTTTGAATTATTACTAAAAGGGAATTTGTAATAATGAAACTGGGTAATGGCTAAATGAGAATTCCAAACATGCACACGTTGCCTTATACAAAAGGGAAACTAAACTGGAGTCCCTAATTATTGAAATAAAAGAAATATTCATCATACAAATTGGTGCCAAATCATGCCATATACAGGTACAGGAACACATCTTTTTTTTTAAATCTTTCTCATTATCCATACTGCATATGCAGCTCTGTTTCCGCCATGTTTTATCATTCTCAACAGAATGAAGAACTGCCTTTAAAACGCATCTGGTCATGCGTGACGCATGTCACCAACATCCTCAAACGCAGGCGTTCTTGGTCGAATTCAGGCTTTCTGTTTTTAGGGCTATCATTATTTAACTCACTTATATTTAAACTGTGTCATTGCCAACACTGCATGCATAGCGACAAGCTATTTAGGCTTCAAAAGAGAAATTGCCTCTATAGATACTGACACTTTTGGCTCAGGTAGGCCAGTCTAAAAGTTTGACAATGTTGGGCTGTGATTTACATTCGGACATATTTACTAATTAACTCAGCAGACTAAATCAGACTAACCATACAAACTTGTGCCATTATAAGTAGACCTATATTAACTGGTAGGCATAACAGAAGGTATAAACCTAAAACATTTCAGTTTAGGCTATACACAATCAGAAGTATGCGCCCGTGCCTATTTAAATAGGCTACTGGATGGTGGTAGGCTATTCCACCCGCCAGAATATGCCCGGTTAACCGGACAGTGATATTAGGTTAAAATAAATGAGCCTCCAACAGATTTATTGAGCTCACCCATCTATCTTTATAAGTGTTACAAATAGTGGACATAAGTGGTTTCTTCCGTTTTCATTTAATGTAATGAGGTGGTACTCACATTTTGACAGATTTCTCGTTTTTCCCCACGTGAGTCTGAAATCTGTGAAGAACTTTGTAGGTTTCATACACTGATTCGTGTCTTTGATTTACTCGTTCTACGTGAAAGCTCTGGCGCAAAGTTGCTGGAAATCCAAAACTTCTCCTCGTCCGTCTCTTAATGGGTGTGGTTTGGGTGAAGGTATAGAGTCAAGGAGGTTCCTTCCTTCGCCAACATCAGCTCATTCATTGTTGTTTGTCATTGGTGAAAAAAATAGGCTAGGCTATAGCAACCAGGTATCAAAGTTATCCAGTCAAGTAATCTAATGGGAAATGTGATATTGGACAATGATGAATAGCCTACCATATGTCTCTGGAAAGAAAATCAAATGGCATTTGGCTAGGTCTATTTAATGGCAGCAGTCTTTATGTTTATGAATAGAAGAGAGAGTTGTCAGGAGTTGTTTCCCACTAGCTTTGCATGAACAGCTAGAGTAAGTTGTGTAGTCTGGGATTCACCATGTTTGTCATACATTCTTTTCCTTGTGCAGTTCAGCCCTGTTCAGACTTGCAGGGACTGAGTAACAGTGCCACACCTAGTCGTGAATAAAACATTAGTGCAACAACCTACAGCTGATTGGTGGAGTGGATTAGTGAATTGTCTGTGTTCTCTTACTGTTTTGCTGTAGCTTACAGTGTAGAATCTGTGGGCAGAGGGCTGATGGATTGATTGATGGGATGCCAGTGTGTCTTCCAGCTGACATGTGATGTGATTCTCTTTTTGAATGATTCCGTTCATCAAACCAAACACCTAAAGCTCACTTGATATTCATCATTATGCTAACAAAATATTAATTGTAATGTTTTGGATTTGCTATAAGCATCTGGTCTTTTCCACTGTAGAGACAACACCCACTGATGAGTTGTATTGCCATGGAGACACTGCACAAGCATCAGTGAACACCGGCTGTGTATTAGCATGGATACCAATCGTACAAAATCTTCCAAAAAAAAGAACTTGGTATATGTAGGCAAACCAACACAGTAAAAAGATAGATTAGCCTATGTGATTTTCATTAAGTGTGAACTGTAAGCCTATAATTGTCTAAACAAGTAAGCTCTTCCTTAAAAGAACAAAAATGGTCGGTAAAGATACCACTTTTTTTCTCTCAAAATATCAGGATACACTTATGTTACATAAGAATATAGGGAGGATCCTGTATCCTCTATTGAATGAAAGGGATATTCAATGGGTCAGACCGTGGGTTAAGTTACTTGGTGATCATACTGGTACATCTCCACAATAACTAGATGGTTACAACAGCTGTGAATTGTAATAGTTGAGAAACAGTTGTTTGAAAGGACAGGAAGGACCGTGTTGACATGGAAAGTTCCACGCATATTCCTTTGTTCAAACTTGTCCCGTCAGTTTTTGGGGCACACCTGAAAAGGTATTCTTGTGTGACGATGCGCCGCCGCCATGCATGTCTCTACATGCACTTCCTTAAGGTAGATACAGACTATAATCTTATTCAATGCTCTCAGAGGAAAGGTGAATACAGGACATGGACTATAGAAGAGAGAATAAGACCACAGGTGCAGTCGACCTGTTCACCAGCAGTAGAGACAGAGCATGGAACAGGAGAAGTAAACGAATGAATACAGAGAGTAACTCAATACCTAAGACGTCCATTCTCAGCACACAAAAGCTCTGGCTGGTTGGCCATTCAAATTCCACTATTTATTCCCAAGGACAGCCTGACTTTCATTAACCAATAGAGCAAAACAGCATAGAACGCCTCTGTCGCTTATCTGCTCTATAGATTAAACAGACATGTTAAACATGGAAGGCCCATCCTTGGGATTGGCTGGAAAAATTCTTCCACTGGGTGAGCCTCCTGAAAGCTAATAATGAAGAGTGACGGTAGTAACACTCCTATGTACATGAACATTCACTCTAATATTCCCTGTAAATGTCAATAGACTTGTTATACTAAGGGCTTAGATTACAATGTATTTAGTGGGCTACATCTTGGATACAGAGGATAAAAGGACATGTCTGGCTGAATCTGCCTGTTCTACATGTCAAAATATTTTTTTCAAAAGGCTCTTGAACAAAGTGCCAGCATGCCTCAATAACCTCATCAGACTCGCACTACGCACTACTTCAATCATTAGAACCTGTACTCTCTCTGCTGACTAGGATTCCACCATTTTGCATATTCAAAATTTCCAAACCAGTAGATGTTAAGAAAAAAAACAGACTGGATTTAATGGAGACACAATCAGGTAAACAGTTGACAAATGTTTCAAAAGACAGCAGTTTACATGTAAAACATGTATGTAAACAAGCAATGGTCTGTTTAGATTATAAGGCTTTCCCTGATAGTTTCTGGTCCAAGAGGGGCAAGATGTTCAGATGGCAAAACTCCTTCTTTCACACCATAAGAGAGGAAGAAACTAGAGAGTTAAGAGCATTCATATAAAATGATTATCTCCCTTCCTTGTACTGGCAGTGAAACTAGTTAAAAGAGCTGGGAAACCAGTTGTCTTTCTGCCCTCAGGAATGTTGAAACGGATTAGAAAACCCAAAATCTAACAGAACTTTAAACAATGTGCAACTCAAAATACAATATCACAAAAAAGAATAATTTACAATCCAAAACACACAAACATGGTATCAAACATGGCAGTATCAGACATTAAACTAGCAGAAGGTTTAACTGGAACTCGGTTGACTGCATTGCTTTTGATAGTCGTTTGACTGCATTGTTTTTGGTTGCACAAATACATTCAGGGCAGTGTTTGAGTTTTTACTGCTCTGTTCACTCAGTTCAGTTTGGCAGTGTGCATAGAGCTAAAAAGGCAAACAAGTATAAATAAGATCAAACTGGACAATAACAATGAGCTTTCTCATACCAGAACACACAGCAAGATTGGTTTTAATCTTGCGATTGCAAAGGTGTGTCACAGAACAAATACCGCAGTAAAAATGTTCGGGGTCAGGTTAGATAGTTTTCTAGTCTGCAAATGATGGATTCCTTATGAAGGAGAGTGTATTTGCCTTCATTCAGACTGTAACACAGGGTAACATGGCTTCATTCAGACTGTAACACAGGGTGGGTGTGTACTTGGTTTACATATGGTGAGGAACTCCAGAGGAATGTGGTGGGGTAAAGAAGGGAAATGGCTACTCTAGGCCTAGCCCATGAAAGTCATGGCCACACCAGTGAACCATTCCAGCTTCAGTGCGGATCTAAAGAGTACAATGAAAAGCTACAATGAAAGAGTAGGGGTATGGTATTTAACACAAAGGATGCAGTAGGCCTAAATATATGTTTTTAAACTCTATTGTACTTAGAGTCATGTCCCTGTATTGATCAATGTGTTCATCTGAGTCTCTGTCTCGGACTGTGAGAAGCATCATGTCTTGGCGATGGCTACACTGTAGGATGGTGCCGGGCTGCCGGTGTCTTTGCCAGTCCGCCGGCCATTGTTTGAGTCCAGCAATATGGCGGAACTACTCATATTCATCCTGGAGGCGGTCACTTGCATGTGCCGGGCTTTGTGCATCCGTTTGGCAACCTCCACGCAGCGCTTGCCCACCAGGTAGACGGTCTCGACGAAGGACAGCACGATGCAGACCAGGCTGGTGACCACCATGAAGATGGTGAAGATGCGCTTCTCCGTGGGCCGAGAGATGAAGCAGTCCACCACGTTGGGACACGGCGACTGTGAGCACTTGACCAGCGACGGGAAGCCGTAGCCCTCGTAGATGTGGTAGACCAGGTAGGTGAAGGTGGCGTCCACTCCCATCTTGAAGACGAGGCTGAGGACGTAGGTCCACCAGAGACCTCCACGCTTCTTGCCCGTGTTCTTGTAGAGACGTTTGACGCCCTCGCCGTACTTGAGGGTGTTCTTTTTTTCCCGATCCTCTCGATATGCCACGTGCATCGTCACCAAGAATGAGGGGCAAGTGACAAAGATGAGCTGCAAGGCCCACAACCGGACGTGAGACACGGGGAAGAAGTGGTCATAGCAGACATTGTGGCAGCCTGGCTGTGCTGTGTTGCACTTAAAGTCTTTCTGTTCATCACCCCAAACCTTCTCAGCTGCAACCACAAACACCAAAACTCGGAAAACAAAAACTATGGAAAGCCATACACGGCCAAATGCTGTAGAGTACTTGTTGACCCCACTAATGAGGCCCTGAAGAAACCCCCAGTTCATTGCAAATAGATTCCTTAGGCGACTTGATTGAAAACCTGTGATCTGTAAGGAAGAGAAATAAAACAGGTTAATACAGAGTAAACTTCTGAATCTAGAAATGCACATGGTAGCCTACACAAAAGCCTACTCCATCCTGTTCTGGGACAAGCTGGTGTCAATTTCGTTGTACTTGATACAATGACAAAATAAAGACACACACACACACACACACACACACACACACACACACACACACACACACACACACACACACACACACACACACACACACACACATGCACACACACACTCACGCGCACACACTCACATCCAAAGCGACTTACAACAACAGAATAACAGAAGTTTGCTCTGAAGTAACAATAACAGAAGTTTGCTCTGAAGTAACAATAAAATCATACATTATAGTAAAAAAAAAAAAAATCATCATAAATATTAGCCTATTATTAGGCTATCATTATTATTATTATTATTATTATTATTAGGCAACTTTACTTTCATGACATTATTATTATCATCGTTGTTTTTGGTACTATTCCAACTAGGCTAACAATAATAACAAATATTAAGAAAACGAAAGAAACAATGTGAATGCCAACATCTTTTAGATAAAAATGCATGAAAACCAAAGGTGTTCATTGTAGCCTAAACCTAACTCCAGGATGATGAAGATGCTATGTTCTGGTAGGCTAATCACAGACCGACAGATCCACAAGATGGTGGATACTATTTATGCTCTAATTATGCCTATTTTGCGTTTCATCACGCCGATTTGAATTGACAGGAAACTTCTTCTAGAATCATGCAAGAAGTAGGCCTATACTAAACAAATATAGGGAAATTAAGATCATACTCACAAAACTGAGATTTCAGGAGAATACGCGCGGTCTAGCGCGGTGCGAACTTTTTTCTCCCGTAGATTCCAATGCAGTGGTTTTCCATCGACAGTTTGTGCTTAGGAGTGGAACTGGGAGGGTGAATGGGTGGAGTTGACTGGTCACACTTGAACACTAGCAGGCAGGGCAACCTGCTGAAAGGTAAGGAAATCATCCTCCAGACACGAGACAACATCTGGATGCCCCCTTGCGGCCATTTAAAGCATTCCCAAATTGTTGTCAATATTCAGTGGGTCCGCGAGGGTTCATTTAATCGCATATCAGTCACTTTATCCCTCTGCTCCCCTCGAAATGTTGAAATTCGTATTCCACTTCTTGAACCGAGCCACAGTTATGAACTATGAAAGAACAACAATGGAATTATCGAGCGCACGCAAACTAATGCAGACAGCAAGTTAGTAGCCTGTGTTTAATTGCCTTTTGTCGTAGGCCTACATTTGAGTCGTTGCTTAACATTTGGAAAAGATAAAAATAAAATAAAAACACCTTCAAGTATGAGAGGGTGAATGTAACAACAAATAAATTGAAAAACCCTATCAGTGAAAATATCAAATCTATATTATCCTATACGAAATCGAATACAAAAATAAATACAAATACATGCAATCTAATTTGAAGTTAAAATACACTGCTCAAAAAAATAAAGGGAACACTGGTTCATAGGAGTATAGCATCAAGTCAGTCACACTTGTGAGATATTGATTTGGCCAGTTATGTAACAGAGGTGGTTTGTGAATCAGGTTGACCTGCTTTGATGTCAACAAAAGTTTCTACAGGTGTACTAGAGGGCCAACTGTGAGACGACCCCCAAAACAGGAATGTTTTTACAGGTGGTGGCACCTGGTCAGTTTTCCATCTTCATCCTTCTTGACTGATTTGTCACTAGTTTTGCATTTGGATAGGGTCAGTGTTACCACTGGTAGCATAAGCCAGTATCTGGAGCCTACAGAGGTTGCACAGGGTAGTCCAACTCCTTCAGATTGGCACACCAATACGTTGCATTGCCAAAATGACTGCTGTATCTCCCCCTGCAGTCTCGAGCATGGAAGAGATTCCAGGAGACAGGCAATTGCTCTAGGAGAGCAGGGCAGAGTGGTAGAAGATCCTTAACCCAGTAGCAGGACCAGTATCTGCTCCTTTGTGCAAGGAGGAACAGTAGAAGCCCTACTAGAGCCTTACAGAATGACCTCTAGCAGGTCACTGGTGTGAATGTCTGGCCACACTGCCAGAAACAGACTTCATGAAGGTGGCCTGAGGGCCCGATAGCCTCTAGAGGGACCTGTGCTCCCTGCCCAGCACTGTGGAGCTCAATTGACATTTGCCATAGAATGCAATATTGGTAGGTCTAACACTAGTGCCCTGTACTTTTCACAGATGAGAGCAGGTTCACCCTGAGCATGTGACAGACATTGAAGGGTCTGGAGATGTCGTGGAGAATGTTATGCTGCCTGCAACATCATTCAGCATCATTCAGCATGACCGGTTTGGTGGTGGGTCAGTAATGGTCTGGGGAGGCATACCCTTGGAGGGATGCACAGAACAGGGCAGTGAACACAGGTCCCTCTAGAGGCTATCGGGCCCTCAGGTCAACCTCATAAAGTCCATTTCTGACAATGTGGTCTGAGGCATTCACACCAGCGGCCTGCTGGTGGTCATTCTGTAGGGCTCTAGCAAAACTCCTACTGTTCCTCCTTACACAAAGGAGCAGATACTGGTCCTGCTATTGGGTTAACAACCTTCTACCACTCTGCCCTGCTCTCCTAGAGCAACTGCCTGTCTCCTGGAATCTCTTCCATGCTTTTGAGACTGCAATGGGAGACACAGCAATCTTTTTGGCAATGACAAGTATTGGTGTGCCATTCTGGAGGAGTTGGACTACCCTGTGCAACCTCTGTAGGCTCCAGATACTGGCTTATGCTACCAGTAGCAACACTGACCCTATCCAAATGCAAAACTAGTGAAAAATCAGTCAAGAAGGATGAAGATGGAAAAATTACCAGTTGCCACCACCTGTAAAAACATTCCTGTTTTGGGGATCGTTTCACAGTTGGCCCTCTAGTACATCTGCAGTAAATTCACAACCACCTCCGTTACATAACTGTCTAGATCAATATCCCACAAGTGTGACTGACTTGATGCTATACTCCTATGAACCAGTGTTCCCTTTATTTTTTTGAGCAGTGTATATGTAGGTTTCACTTTGCACTGCAGCCTATACATGTCAAAACAGTGATGACAGTGGATGGGGTGGGCCATATGATTAACAGAAGTGCAACCTAAAAACAATGGTTTTGTGAATGGAATTCCATTAGGCTGATAGGCTACCACAGAAAGTGAACCCAGAAACAAGTTATGTAAGCAACTTCTCATTTTAAACTTAATCACTGTCTAACATTGAGCAAATAGAATACTAGAATGGAGTATTTAATTAAGTTATTCAAGTTGTGTGGATATGGCTCAAACTCTTAACTTCAAATAAAATGGCCTTTGCCAGTAAGTTGACAGCTGGATACGTCATTTATATCAATTTGATATACTACTTTTAGTTTAGTTTATGTAACATCCAACCCTCATAAAGACTTGTAAACTTGAAATCTAGGCAAGGTTTTGGCATGTACACCAATTAGTTGATTCAGTTAATTGAAATCAACAAATATACCACCAAAAGCAGGACAAAGGGAATTTTATTTAAATTGTACAATGGTCAGGGATTGCCTCAAATGTACTTGAAGAAACCAATAATTCACAGAATTTTCAACCTTTTCATTGAATATTATTAATCCCTCCATTCGTCCAAAGAAGTCCATCCACATTTCATAATGGACACACATTTGATGTCGAGCATTAACAGCCCACGAGGAAAAACATGAAAAAAAGAACAAAGAAGAAAAAGAGAGATGTTGCAGAACATGGTTTCAGAGAATTTGTTTTTAATCCCAAATCAACTGTCGTAAGCATAGGGAAACTCAATACAAATGTTGCACTGTACACATCAGTTTTACAGATTGCATGTGGACATAGACAACCACATCCACACTCCTTTCACAAGTTGTGAGGTGTGTGTGTGTGTGCGTGTGTGTGTGAGCACGCCATGTATGTGTGTTTATGTGAAAGCTGACCACATATCCCCAATGGTGACAAAGTTTGGGCAGGCAGTAAGGACTCAGAGAGGAGGGAAGAGGGGTCAAAGACTGTCTTGTGGGACAAGGTTGCGGCATCGGATCCAAAGAGGTGTGTTCTCTCCATCATAATTAGGAGGCCACAAGACAGGTCTGAGATGGAGGTGCTTCAGCCACTGTTGCCATCATTGAAATTCTATAAAACTCTCTCTTTTTTTGTTGTTTTGTTAAAATAAAATCAAAACATGGAAATTAAACGAAAGCATATATAAATCTTTCAGGTCCTTTTTTAATTCCTCGCTCTTCAGCTCATGAACACTCATTCCTCCTCACTCTCATTTTCTGCATCCAAGTCCGACTCGTCCCCATTTGCTTTAGAATCCTCCCTCATTTCCTCGTCAGCATGATTCTGTCTCTTCTCCATTGTGTCCATCGTCATCATCTTCATCCTCCTCCCAGTTCTATGGAAAAGAGGAAATTGGAATCTCAAAATGCAATGCAACCTCAAATGTTTTTCATTAAACATGCATAAAAAAATAATTGTATCAGTGATGTTGCAAAGTAAACCTGTGTGACTCAGCCTATGAAACATGGGGAGTGTTAACAGTCTCCCTTTCTACAAAAACATGCACGGACAATATTTGTGCAAATATGGCATCTCCTACCTCTGATTCATCCTCAGGCAGTCCTTCATCTCCTGAAGCCTCGTCTTCATCAGAGGACTCTGGGAAATCATGGACAGTGTCATTAGAACAGCACAGCTAAAAATACTTTAATCAGGCTAAGAAGCTGCCGAAAAAGCAGAAATACGAAAGAGCTACATCTTTTCTAGGTAATGAATTTAACAAAGGCCCTTCCTCTAGCGAGCTTTCCGATTTGCATTTCAATGTGATGGGGGGGGGGAGCCGAGCCATTTGCATTTGAATCTCTCTGCAGACTATTTGCATTTGAGATGACGCACTTGCCAACAAGCCAGTGCAGCACTGCAACATGATTGGTTGACTGAAGAGGGGCATCCCAATAAGCCAATCAAAGTGAGCATGGGGGGAGACAGAAACAGAAACATGTTCTGATACAGCCCTGCAGCAGAGGGAGAGGAGAGGACCATGTCCAAGCGCAAAGTCTCTGTGGTCTTTGACCATTTTTACATTCCAGACAACAAAGAATTGGTGTGCAAGGCTCGCTGCAAATACTGTCCCCTAGAGATGAGTTTCAACAGGAAAGCCACCAGCAACCTGCTCAACCACATGAAGGTAAGGTATTCACCCATCTTCCTGTTAACATCTGTGCTTACTCTATAGAAAGTAGAGTCACTTCACCTTCTCAAGTCACTGTGTTTATATATTTCTTTGTACATTTACAGCAAAACTTTAAAAACCCATGCCATATGTGGGTGTAGCGTGCTTTTTGGCACTAACAGTGCATGGCTCTAGACTGTCCTTATCACAGTTGATCTATGCAAATACATGATTTGATCCGTCAAAGGGAGAATGACAAATTTCCCTACTGTCGTTTTGTAATACTTAGAGACTCTGGCGCGCATGTTCTAGTTCAGTCACTTTTTGCTAAATGTTTTTATAATTCTGTAGGTTGCTTTGGATAAAAACATCTGCAGAATATATTCAGAAACATCTTTTATATTTTACAAAGATATTTCTTACTAGACTTGATTAAATATTCTACATATCTTGCTATTCTGAATGCAACATTACATTTCATAAATAATTATTCATCGCCATATTCTCTACCCTTTAGAGGAAACACGCCTCTATACCGCTGGGCCCTTCCTCTAGCATCAGTGAACAATGGCCTGGCACAGAAGCCACATGTAGCCAACCACAATCACCCAACAAATGGAACAGCAACGATCCCAGTCAGATCCTTGGCAATCAGGCCCTGGTCAATCTGATTGCCGGGGAGCAACTGCCCGTCTCTATTGTGGAGAGTCCGTTCTTCCTTTCCTTCATACAGGAGATTCAGCCCAGCTACAACGTGCCTGATGGGGAGTATTTTGTCAACACGCTTCTGGATCAACAGACCCGCTTTCTACAGGACAAACTGAAGACTCTGTCCAACACCGCACAGAGCGTCTGTTTGACTGTAGATGTTTGGAACGCAATGGAATTCAGCTACATGACCATCACTGGACACCTGGTCATCAACTACACCTTGAAATCAGTCTTGCTCTCCTGCAAGCGTACATGCGGGCAACAGCTGAGAGTCAGCACTACTAAGGAGATTGACAATGTGCTGACCCAGTACAATATCTCCAGAGAGGCGATCATCTTACTGAGTGAAAGCCCAGCACAAGATCTCATCAAGCTCCCTGGGTTTGAGCAAATGGAGAGAGACAGTAGCAGCACTACCGGAATATTAAAAACGGAGGATGACGAAGATGCCGCATACGAGAGTGGAGTTGGTGAACAGACACCAGGAAGCATGACGGCACCGTTCAACATTCAGCCTGGGCCCTCCTTCGCTCAAGCTCTCCAGCTGGTTGTTAGGGATGGTTTGCAGGCATCACCACAAGCTACCACCAATGCCTTGGCTAAAGTTTATGCCGAGACTGCTGAAGGACATAGCAGCAGCAACATCCAGCCAGCCTCAGATTGGAGCAGTCAAATAAAGGAGGTGAGGCACAGTCTTAGCCAGTCTGGGGACCGACAAACCCAACATGCAAACGTTAGCAGCTTCGATGGGAGCCCATATGAAAGAAGCTTGCTGGAGGCCTTTATCCACACCCTGCAGCCCTTTGAGGAGATCGCCGACCGCCTCAGAAGGGAGAGAGTGGTGCCTGCCAGCCTGGTCATCCCCTCCATCCAGGGCATCAGGAAGCACCTGAGGTCACCAACGGAGCAGAACCAGAAGCTGGTCGTCGCTCTGGAGGTGGCGCTGGAAAAGTGGCTGACTCCTTTCGAGGGGCGCTGGTGCTACCGGAGAGCGACGGCCTTGGACCCCCGACTGAAGCTGCGCTGGTGTGAGGGGGAGCGGGCGCTCCAGATGCGGCAGGACCTCCTGGGCCTCACCGGCGGAGCCGAGAGGAACGCCCAGAGTGGTGAGGACATGGCAACCAGCTCGCACACCCAGGCCAAGAGGAGAAGCCTCTTCCCTTTTTTTGAGGATGAACCCCAGGACAGCCAGCCGGACACCCAGGACGAGGTGGAGACCTATCTGCTGGAGCCCTGTATCCCTTACCACCACGACCCACTGGTTTATTGGCGGGGCAACCAGCACCGCTTCCCTCAGTTGGCAGAGCTGGCACTTAGGCACCAGGCCATCCCTGCTCTTCCTGTGCCCGCTATGTATTCAGATAACGCCAGGATCTCAGACGAGGAGTTTGAGAAGCTCATGTTTATCAAGCTCAACAGTGCTCTGCTGTGAGAAACAAACCCTTCTCTAAGATAGCCAAGTTAGGTCCCAGATCATCAACTTGTCCAACAAGACTGCTAGCTCTCTTCAAATCTATGGAGACCGTGCACTACCACTTCCTGCTGGATTACGATAACTTAGTTATGTTAGTATACCTTTGTTCTGTCCCGGCCTTTATTTCACCCCGCTTGCCTACGGTGGGCCAAATACCACACTGATTTAACAAACCACAGCAGCTCTATAATGGTTGATCTGGCTGTTCAGTAGCTAAACATGTAGTTGTTACTCTGATGCCACAATGTTAGGTCATTCCTTGCTGCTCTTAGTGAGAGGCCAGCATACATTCTCATCTGAGAAGTGTCATGGAGGTTAAGCCAAGTTAATGAACAAGCTATTAGCCAGGATTTAGAATGCTTTAGAAACATCCCTGATGGAGAAAGATACAAAACTGATGTATGGGCTTATATGTAAACCTGAAGTCTGTTCAACTCAACCATCAATATACCGATATGACACACCACATGAGCAACATTAAGGGTAAACAAACGTTGGTACTCACCTTCCTCATACACAAGCTTGGCTGTGTGGTCCAGCTCATTTATTTTATGGACACTGCTGCTTGTCGCCACCTAGTGGACAATTACAGAATGGTTAAGATACAGAAGCTTCACCCTAATTCTACTGCTTCATCTTTTGTCTGGTCATGTATACTGCGATATGTGCATTTCAGTACCACCCAACTTGAGTGATTAAGTGAACATCACATTGATTTACTAAACACAATGTATATATTGAAGCCATTCGTAAGCATGTACACACCCTTGCGCAATGCACCTTCTGTGATAAACAGATCTGAACATGTTTATCGTTAAATAAAACATTTGAGAAATGAAGTGTACCTGGGTCATTAACAAGTATAGTTTGCCATGGAGCCTCATCAGCTGTTGGTACCCCTTCACTCTGCTCTCAATTAAATGATACAGCCTTCCAAGTTGAAACATCAAATCTGGTAACTGCAATTCAAAGACAAAGCCAACATTAGCATAATACACATACAGTTGTATGGGTTCATTTCATAATGGCTATGATGCAGCTCTGTACTTACTGATGACAGATAGGATGTGTGTAGCGTCAATACTGCCTTGAGCCAATCAACCGCCGTGTGAGCACTGAGAGTACAGAAAGAGGAGTTTAAATGACGGGACTCCAGAATGAAGCAGTAAAGAAGTAGCAGTAAATGAGAGATATGGCTGACTTACGAGTTTGGATGTCCTTGTATCCTAATCGAAAGCTGGGGAATTCAAATAATTGATTCATTAACATCTTGTGACAAAGTATTAAACCCTCTAGCCAATACACTATACAATAAAGGACATGGAAGTAATAAATATGTCAAACACTATTTACAGAAAAGAGCAAATGGTCAAACATCCCCAGCAGATCACAAAACACCATCAAATATCAATCATAGCAATCCCCCATATTTTAGTAATATATAGTGATTCAACAATTCGACAGAGAAAGCATGATAATGACCCTTTACTTCAGACTAAAAAAGCAATGTGAGGGCCCTCAACTCTGCTTCAAGGAAAAGCTTCAGATAGTCCATCATACAGATCTAAGAGACTTACCTCATCCAATAATGGCAAGATAGCAGGAAGGGGTACTCGGGAAACCGTATTCCTGATCAACATTTCCTTACGAGTCTGGAATATTCTCTGTGAAAACATCCAGGCCAAACTTCCAGTCACCATCAACAGTTCAAACAATAATTTTGCATTTTACTAAGAACAGTGACATAGAGGCCAACAAAGTAAAGCAAAAGGGGGAAAAAACCCCATATCAAAACAGAGCCAAAGGTGTGGCTAACAGCTGGGACTCACATTGAGGATGCTTTTGTCTTTACTCTCCAGCCCCTGCACCAGCAGCACAGCGTAGCTGTCTGTCCGAAGGGTGGAGATCCCTTTCTCGCCTCCCTTTCCTGCAGCGGATAGCTCCACCTGCTCCAGCCGCTCCTCGATGGTCATCTGCAGGATTGGACACATTCGTTCAGACTCACACAATGTAGTATTAGTGCTAGCTGCCTTGGCCACAATGTGAAGTAAAGGTACTATAAATGATCGGTTCAAATATCAAAAGACATGAAAGCTTCCAGAAACAAAAAACCAAGGAGCAAACTACCCCTCTCCTCCCTTTTTGATGATTTATCGAAACAGCGTTGCTATGGTTTGGGGCACAAGCTTGCTTCATTTTGTTTGCAGTTCATGGAATCATAGCCTTTTTTGTGTACTCGGAGAAGGGATCGCAAGTGGATTGTGAGGAGATATTCACTGGATGTGACAAAAATTACGTCCCTGTGGTACCTTAATGTGATATGTGGTAATTGATGTGGTAGTGGATTCTATGACATACCTCAGTCCTGGCACCTTTCTTCCTTTTTTCTGGTTGGCTGCTTTGATTGGCTGTTTTCGGTGGTGCCTGGTGTCCTGGCAGGCCAGGAATTAGGACTTTACTTTTTTTCTCATTGACTATTGGAGTTTTCACCTGAAAGAGACAACAAAATCATATACAATACAGATACACACACGTATATAGGCAATACATACATGATCCCATATCTGAAAAAAAAAAAACATTCATTGACACTGGTTGCATTTTGTTTTTGTTTTTTAAAGTATTGCATGCTTTTCCAAATGAAGCGCTCATCGTGAGTAAAGGAAAGTCACTTTTTTTGCACAATTTTTCCTAATCAAGGGCCATGTAGAAAATCAATGCCATACAAGCTTTTATATTATTTTCCACCCCACAAATTTTGGGCCACCTATGATTAATACTTTTCATTACATTAACACCCAAACATAGTTTTTCAGGCTGTAAAACTGAAGGAATTTTAACTACTGAAAATAATATGAAGAAATAGGATTTAAACAGAAGGTCTTGGTTTGGGGACCCATTCTTGATATCGGCAATAACTGGTAAACAAACTATGAAACGGTGCGGACACAACCTTATCTGATTTGACATGGAATGACCCACCGACTCTGATCAGATAGTCATCTGTTATAGTATAAGCAGGGGGGTGTGGAGGCATGTAGTTAAAATTATACAAATGACTCCTTTCAAGAAGAAAAGCATTACTTACCATGGAGACGGCTGTATCTATGGAGAGGGACAATGTTGTCTGTATGTCCCGGACTAGACATACGTGTCTTTCGGCTGTGTTCACAGGCTGGTGGGAAACACATAAGAGATACATCATACAACTGCTGCCCACACCAACCTTCCATCTGAGTGTGGTCAAATGGGAATCATTTCATACCAACAAAAGTGTGCCTTTGAATGAAGGAGATTCTTAGCGTGGTATAAGAAGTGTATAGGCCAATCCAGAGTTCTCAGTATTTCTCTACATTTACCAACAGGCAAGTCAGCCCAACCCACACCTTAGGACTCTTTACGATTATCAGATGCCATGTATGAAAAAGAATAAACATGCCAGACTCCATATGCTCACCGTTGTTTCAATGACGGGCTGAAGGTAGCTGCCATATGCCAGCTGCAGGCTCTGCTTGTCGGAGTTGAGGGATGCAGCCAACAGGGGCACGGGAACTGGTGTGTCATCTTCACCAGATTTACCCCCAGCACTGGACACCTGCACTGAGCAGGCTGGGGAGAGGGGCTTCTTACAGGGCCTGAAGGGGAGGGGGCAAGAAAGAGAAACACTTATATTTGGAAGAACATTTATCCGAGAAGGGAAATGTCAGGGAGAAGCGATTGTCACTAGCTCTGTGATCAAACGTACCCATTGAGAAAGTGCTCAAATAGATGTAGTTGTCCATCCTTGCATACCACAGCTAACCGCACAGCCTGGAAAACAGAAAGACTTATTATATCCAGTTTCAACAAGCATTAATCCGACACTGTTGGAACATTTTCCACCTGGCATCTTGAGTAGCAGCTCTCAGACGCGGCCTGTAGCTTACCTCTTCCTTGCTGTCGGATTTGAGAAGGTCAATGTGCTGTGGCTCGTCCGTCAGAGTGAAGGACACCACGGCGTTCTTGTCCTTCCCATCGGAGCGCACCTGCCTAAGAGAGCCAAACAAACACATCTTCACTACAAAATCTAAACCGATAGACTCTTCTACATAAATTCCCAGGTGAGTAATGCTTGAGGTCTCATACAGGTGATAATTTCCTATGTCGATAACTTACCATACACTAAGGAGGCGATCATGAGCTGCCCCAGAGAGGAAGTACATGCCATCGCTATCCGGTGGCCGTGTGGTGGCGAAGCACAGGGTCGTAACCATGGTGGAGTGACCTGTGAATTTCTGTCAAACAAAAGGAAATGTCCATTTCAAGGCTGCTTTTATTTTCCCTCTGAAGTGATACATGTGGCACTCTAAATAATGCAGGCACTCACCCTGTACACCTCCTTGGTTTCCAAGTCCCACATTTTGATCGTCATGCCAGCAGAGAGAAGCAGCTTTCCATTCGGACTCACACACAAACTTGTCACTGCTGTCCGATCTGCTTTCCATTTACTGAACAAACCCACGCAAAGACAATGAGCTTCAACGATCAGTTAACTCATCAATGGTTAAATCTAGCAATGGTCAACTAGCAAGTTTCTGGTAATAAAATGTCTTCAATCTAGTCTCACAATTTTTTCACCCTATAACATCACACTCATTTATAAAGATTCATACAAGTACTATCCCTTTATTGTTCCAACTGTCTACAGTCAATATAATATCAAACAGCCCTCAAGACCATATACGCGAAGACATACAATGGCGGTACAATGATGGTTACAGCAATGCCTACCAGCGCATTTTGGCTGTCTGCAGGTCCCACTCCACAATGTGTGCGTCATCTGAGCCGCTGTAGAGCAGATTCTCCTCTGGATGCCACTGCACAGTGTTCACTGCCCCACTATGACCCCCATCCTGACAAGGGAAACAGAGGTCAGCACACAACCAACACTCATATAGAGACATATACATGGACAATCTCAATGGTAAAGTGCACACCTATTTACAGTCTATGTGCTAATGAACTCACACATTCACTGGTTCTATGAACTTAAGTAAAAAATGGAAAAAGGTTTGCACACTTGAAATCCTTCTTTTTCGTTTCATTTTCTTCCATCTGAAGAAGACCATATGGTCGAAACGTCATTTATTCTGTGCTCAAGAAAATAAAAATAAAACGAAAAAGAAGGATTTCAAGTGTGCAAACCTTTTTCCATTTTTTATGAATTACCCTTGTTCTGCACCTTGACCTGGGATGTGCACAAACTTTTTTCTATAACTATGTACTTTAGTAGCATTTCAAACAAATACCTTTCAACATATGTAACTAGCCTACTCTCAATAGGGACATATAATGCATGCATTTAGACATAGCATAGGTGCATAAGCACACAAAGTGCTCTAATAATACAGCCTTCCAATCAGCTACTATACAATGGGCACAACCTGTGAATTGTGATTGTTTATCCTGGTTATGACTTAGTGACAAAGTAGAGGGAGGTGGCTTGAGGCTGACTTTGGCTCAATTCACAGAGAATGACTGATAGCATGCATGTAACTCTTATCACTGCCTAGTGATTAGGGCTGCACGATTTGAGGAAAATAACTAATTGCCATTTTTCTGACAGATAGCAATAGATTTTTGAAAGTCAAGCTATAGTTCAATCATCCAAATTTAAACAAGTTGGGCCACTTGGTGAGCATGCGTTGCGTGTATACAACACTTCATTGTCAGTCACATAAGCAGGATGTCATGAGTAACAATAACTTCATGATAGTTATTAAGTTGACTGATAGTTAGCAGATGAGTTGGTGACCAAAGACACCAACTCGCAACAGTGGGATTCGAACCCAGCTTAACCAATTGTCAGTTGTTGACGTTACTGCTGTTCCACCATATATGTGACGAGGTTAACCATGGGACAGTTGCAAACTGCTGCCTGCCTTTTGCTAAGCTTATTGCATTAATTCAAATTGTAATTTCTGTTAAAAAATTGTTTGCTTGTGCAGCCCTACTAGCAATGCAATTTGCTGTAATGCACATATATCAAGAAATACATTAAAGAATTATTCTTACCAATGTGCACTGCAGGGCCCCTTTGACTGTGCTGTAGATGAGGATGGTGCCTGCTGCCGTACCCAGTGCCAGCAGATCTGTCTCCGCTGGCTGTCCTGCCTCCGATTTCCTCTTTTTCCTCAGAGGTCCCTCCTAGGACCATGCACATGAGGGAGTGTAAGTCACTGCTAAGTACTGATTTTAGGGGCTAAATAATATCATATGGCCAGTTCCTAAGCTTTCCTATGGAAACTTCTGTCAGTAAATAGACAATTCACCTGGTCTCGAGTTAGCTATGAAGAAAGATCTATACAAGGCCTTCACAGCTAAGAACATTTTTAGACTTTGGCACAATTTTCCCAGTTACCTGTTTTCAACCTGTACGAAAAGCAATTCTTATTGCATAAGCATTATTCATTATTTGCACTTAAAAGTAAACCTGCAACTTAAAGGGTTGCCATTAGTTGACAAGCCGTCGATTCAACACTCAGGTATGCCATTTTCTCAACATACGGTGTCACATTGAACAAGAGCCTTTGCCAACATAGGTTACTGCTGACAATGCCATCCTAAACATTTCAATCAAGAGGTTCTTCGCACTTGTTGACGCAATGGGCAACGTTACAAAATGTTTCTTCTGTTGCATTACAATGACAACTCACGATACAATGTAAATGGTAGACTGTAGAACTATTCAAACTAACACTTTTATGATCACTTCTCGCTGGCTACTAAGTTATTACACAATGAAGATATTTGGGTTCCAGCTATCCAGGCGTTAACGCATAAACGTTTAGATATTACTCCTTATTTGTCCACGATGACAGAACGCAATTTAAGCATAACCATGTACAACACGACAGCTAAACAAGTAATGTTACAGTACAGACACACTACAGATGTTGATTAACGTTATTGGAAGTCAGCTAATCATTGTATAATTGTCCAACTTTTCTCTCGGCAAGTTAGCTAACGTTTTGGCTAACATTAGCACCTTCCACATGAATTAAAACTACTGTTACCGAAACATGGCTCAAACGGGATATTTAGAATTATCAAAGTGCTACTCACTATATAATCAGACACAGCTATCTTATGAAGAATAAATGTAATTTTACGTAGAAATTCTCATGTGGCCATTTTAAGAACGAACATGTGCGACAGACAACATGTGCGTCCTACTGGAGGTAACTTTACTAATGCTATGTGGCTAGTTGCTAAGCATGTTGATTAAGGTTACTTACGACTTCTGATTCAAAGACAGTGAACGCGAAGCATTGCAAGTAATATTACAACAGTAAATCTTCAACTTCACGCGTATATTGCCAGTAAATATGTGTGACAGTAATCGTACAAACTTAAAAACGACAGCATGGTTGACTAGGCCACTAGCCCATGAGAACTGCTGTATCTAGCCTCCAACATACCTTAGCCGTTCGGCATGGTCCCCAAGCTATGCAGGTACAAGTGGCACTCAAGTGGGCAGAAGGCACATATTCCTGGTGAAGGGTTTTGCTGTCTGTGTTCCAAATACGAAGTCGACCATCCTGTGCACACAGTGCCAGGTATTGATGTGATTTTGGGGAGAAAACGCAGGGTAGCATCGGCGACGAAAACCCTCCATCAGCCGCCATTATTGAAGCGCTGCGTACGTCTGCGTATTCTGGAAGACGCATGGTCAGGAAACACGTGTTATCACCCGGGGAGCAGGCGCACTAGCACCCAACTCGAGGTGCGATTCATTGGACACATGAAAATTTCAGAGGGAGCGGGTGAATACGAACGGAGCCACGTATGAATAGTGAGGATAGATTTGGACGAGGGATGAAGCGTAGACACAAAACCTGTCTTGGTTTAGAACTGTAAGAAATGGATGTATAATTGCTATATTTTTTTTTGCCATAATACGACCAGATAGGGTTGACATCTAATTTAGTTTTAGGTATTTGATACTGAAGAAGCACTGTCTTAATTTTAATGCATCTATCTCGAGACATCACTGCTACCATATTATGTAGCCTAAGCAAGCAATTATGCAACAACTATATTATGTTTCTGGATCCCTTGGCTTATAAGACATAATGAGGTTTCCCGTCTCTTCAAGGTAGGATAATAGTAATGGTTACCAATTGTTTTGCATTTATGGTTTTATAAGTTGAAGGGAGAGCATGTGAATGATCATGCAACACACAATGCAAGATAATTGTCATGTCATTTCTCTAAGAAGATTCCTCTCAATATAATTATTGTATTCAAACAAAATCAATTATCAGACTTACAACTATATATTCATGCATAATGAATTATATTCTATTTAGCACTGGCATTAAAGTAACATTGAATTGCATAACAGTTACAGGACATTTTGTTACTTGATTGTAAAGAAAAAACAAAAAGACTTTCCAAAACTTTTCTCTTTTATTACCAAAGCACAGAGACAACCCCCCCCACCCCCTCACTTCTGGCCTTTTATTGTCAAGGCAAATTGTACAGTTTTCTTAAGCTCTGAGTTGTATTACTTCACATGAATGCATAGCAGTTGTTATTCAGCAGACATTCAAGCTTGCATCGATGGCATCATTTGGATGAGCGATTGCTGCCCTCTAGTGGTCATTTAGAAGTAGCTCTGCAGTGGCTCTCCCAGGATGGTCTCCATTTCATTGATTACCTTCTGAACCTGGTGTTCCACTTCTTCACACTCATCTAGCAGATAAAAAATATAAGGGTTATATTAAACAATTCACAAGTATATTCAGATTATAAACAGACTGTGCTTTGTAAAAGTTCTTACCCTCCATGAGTTCAGCCAGGAAGGGGATGGTTTCAGGAAGCAGGACCATGTAATTCTCTTTCAGCCTTGTAGCAAGCTCCAGCACCATGAGCAACGCTGAAAACCGCACCTGGGGACAACAGGAATAGACATTCATTATCAAATCACGAAAGAGAGAGAGAGAGAGAAAGGCAGCCTTAGGGAACTATGAATAGTATTAGGTCAGTGTCCTCGCACTGCTCTCCACAAATATCTGCACAGTTTAAGGGACTGTACCTTCGGGGAGCTGTGCCGTGTTTTCAGCAGGACCTGGTAGTTGAGGACCTTCCACTGGGTGTCATCTCCCATTGCAACGGCAAACTGACCAATGCAGGGCACCAGGTGTTTGGTGACTCTGGTTTGGTAGACCTCCTCTCCACCCAGCATGTTCTCCAGCTGTGGACAGAAACTCAGAGATCAGGATGGCTCTAAAAAGCAAAGGACTAGCCATTAAGAGATTATGGGGAGCATAAGTATTCATTTATCTATTTTTATGTCAATTTGGATAGCAAGCTGATTCAAAACATGAAGGGGTTTTCTGGACCTGTACTAAAGGACAACTTCACTGAAAGAATCTCAACTGCAAAAGAGCTCTGGTGGTCCTGAAACCCATGCTGATGTGGGTGATGTGTAGGTGAGGTCATGAAGGTCGTGTTAGGTCACCTGATCCACAAGAGGGTTCATGAGGGCGTCTGCCCTCTCCTTGCTGAGGAAGCGCATGGTGTCGTAGAGGAAGACCTTCTGCAGGCAGTCCAGGACATACTGCAGCAGCTGGCAACTCTTCTCCTGGTCGTCATCTTCATCGAAGAAGGCTTCATCTAGCAGACGTGAAAGAGAATATAGAAAACTTATTTTAACCACAGAAGCTTGACAAACACTTCAGTCAAGAACGGGACACCTTCAAGCCGCTCATACCCAAGTTACCACAAATGTATTTGGGCATGCATGCCAACAAAGGAACCATTTTGTTCCGTTTTCAAAATGGCAACCTGTTTAGTTTGTGGGACAACTCTTTGTTTTCGACAAGGATCACATTGGGTAGTTTGCTTGGTTACAGTTTTATGTAAAAATATGATCACTTCAGAGGTCACCACACCTGTATTAGCTGAGTGAATCTGGCGGAGGAGGTCAGAGAATGGCTTCACCAGCTGGCCAGCGAAGAGCACAAACAGCCCCTTCAGCTTCTCTGCAATGCAGTCTGACAGGCGGTAAAATGTCAGCTGTCGGTCTTTGGCTGCGCCATCCGTCTTGCACCAGTCAAATAGCTGCAAGCAGAAAAATGCTCATTATCAACATCTGGAAAAACAGTTGAGATTTTGCACACAAAGTGAATGATTTTCAAATTTAGTCAAAGTGAATGCATTTAAAACACAACGTGCTTCTTACTTTGAAGAAGAGAGGCCTGAAAGTGACCTCTGAGAGCTTCATGACCATGCCCAGCAGACAGTCGATCACTGAGCCCTCAATCTCTTTGGTTTTCTCCAGATCACCCTAGAATGAAAAGAAATACTCCGAATGACATAACATCACCACATTGAACATTCCCGCTGTACTACACAGTGATGACCATGGTGAGTACCTGACAGTGTTGGGCTCGGAAGTCAAGCGCCGACAGGAAGAACGTGGTGAGCTCTGACTGGTGGGAGTTGAGTATGTCCTTCTCCATGTGAGCGATGTGTTCTTTCAAAATGGTCATTAATGGCCCAAGACGGTTCTGAGGACACAGGGTAAAAAAACGCAATTATGAAGCACTTCTAACTTCTCAATACAAAAGTAGGCTTGTTCAGTGTGCCCAGGTCTCAGGGTCTGTTTTAATTCATAACCTGATCATCGACTCACCTGCTGAGACTCCACAAGACTTTGGTAAGACTTGGTAACTGTGGGCAGTAGGACCCTGGGCGGCAGCTTGGTGGCCAAGGTTGCGCGGAGTGAAGAGAGGCGTGCTGCCAGCTGTGGGCACGTGGTGGTCTGCTCTGCCACCCGAGTCAGACGGGTCACCTAGCAACGGCAAAAAGGGCATCAGCTTTCAGCATTCTCATGACTCATGAGGAACATGATGTTTTTATTTGATACTGCACTTTACTGTATTTACATTCAATGACTGAAAAACAAATGTTCTTTTTTCTTGGAGAAGATTCGTCTCTTTCCCTAAAATCTATTGCGTGCATTGCCGTGTTTGTGTGCTTGTAGGGCTCTGAAGCTGCTCAGGTGTTTACCTGCAGTAGTGTGTCCAGCAGGTACGGGCTGATGAAGTGGGGCAGCGTCTCCGAGACCTTCTGCAGAGCCGTTACAGCGCTCAGCAGGTAGATCTCGTTGGACAGCAGGTCCTTACGCTCAGTCAGTGTGTTCAGCACCGCTGGCATCAGCCTGTAATACCCACAATGCATCATTAATGTTCACCCAAAAAAGGACATCTCATATATTTTACTGCAAAATCAGGCAAGGAAAGAACATTTTGAATGAATAGCTCAACCAATAAGAATGCATTCTCTTTCAAAACAAACATACAAACAAAAAAACAAATACGGCAAAGAAGACTCATTTATATTTTGAGTTTTATAAAAAAGCAGCAATAGCATCTAAAGGGCTCTAATGGAAAAACTAGCCCAACGAGACATTAAGCCGGAAAAATAAATTAAGAATAAAAAAAGCTAAGCCTAAACTCTAAACCTAGACCCAAGTATTGAGCTCTTAATCTGATGCGCAGGCTCTCTCCTGACCTGTGGAGCTGTGGTATGGCCAGGGCCTTCAGGGTGCTGGTGACCTCGGCGATGCAGAGCAGGGCGCTGCCCATCACGTTCCTCTCCTCGCGGGGCGACAGCAGCAGCTCCACGGCGCGGCTCAGCACCGGCACGAAGGCCTCGGCGTGGCCGGCCCCGAAGCTGCGGCACAGGAGCTTGAGGCTGTAGAGCGCCGTCTGCCGGTTGATGGCCTGCTCCTCCTGCTCCGGGGTCTCGCCCGCACGCAGAACGGCCAGCAGGTCTCCGGTGAGCGGAAGCAACGCCACCACCTAGGGGAAATGGAAGGTCAAGACTGAGCCTATCTGCAAGAGCATGGATAGATATAGCAATGATACACTTAGACTTAATGTCAACAGCAGCCTTTGACAATCTGATTTATTATTTTCTATATATAAGATAGATAGATAGATAGATAGATACTGTATTGATCAAGGGGTAAATTCAAGATAACTAACACTCATCCAAAATATAAGTGGCACTCCTGTGGTGAAAAAAGGCTGCATGGTGTTTTGTCACTGGTAGGCTTATGTATAGCATCTTCAAGCTCATCATTGCAAGAGGCAGGGGTTTGAACATCCACTTTCGAAGGAACATTATAGAAACACTGAATTGGAAGCCTACATTAGGCTGCAGAATATCCCAGTTATCAAACATGTTGTTCTAAAAACCTTTAGAACCTTTAAAATGCGTTGAATGCATTAATGCAATCATTTTGCAACCCCTCCCAATATTTTTGGCAACCTCCAATGTAAGAACCACTGATTTAAGCTAATGAGATCATGTGCGTGTCTACTCAGTACTGACCTGCTCTGCCTGCCACTGAGTCTTCTGCTGCAGTTTGTTGTTGAGCAGCTCCATGGCCTTCCTCCTCACTGAGGGCAGCTGGTTACCCATCAGGCCTCGGATCACCTTGATGAAGGTGTCCGTGGGGAGCAGAGAGTTCACCTGTAGAAGGAGAAAAAGAAAGGAAAAATCAGACACAGCAGACGTGTTCTCAATCGGAAACTCACATCATCTCAGACATCGCTGTTCACTACACCCAGTCGTCTGGTTTTAATGGTGGCAACAGATATGAGATTCTTACTTTGTCTAGGACTTCGTAGGACTTGTTGAGCAGTGCTCTCCAGAATTTGGCGGTGGGGTTGTTGCAGTTGTCCTCAACACAGCGAGCCACAGTGTGGATGTAGCACAGTATCTCCTCAAGTAGACTGGGGACCAACGACAAAAATTAAAATCAATGATTGAAAGACTGCATACCCATTCCTAACAATTTGCTGCAGACAATCTGCTTTTCATGAATATGAGTGTGATGATGTGTACCTCTGCTGAAGGGCCTGCATGGTTTCAGTGGACTCCTCTCCCTGTTCTGCCACCTGAAGGATACCACAAGGTTCAGCAAAAACATACAGGAAACATTTCAAAAGACAACGAACTAAATCCACTGGTAACATACGTACCTTTCCAACAAAGCGGTTGGAGGCCAGTAGCTGGGACATGAAGGAGACAGACAGGAATTTGAAGTGGCGGAACTCCTTGCTGCTGTGAGCTTCAATGCTGAAGATGAGTTCCATGGCGGTCTCTTCTGTCTTCTTGGCCCGTGCTTTTCTGGTGTCAGAATCTATTCATATGCACACAATAGGTGAGTCCTCAGCAGAATAGACCATACAAATCAAACATATATTTGCATAAATAACAAATCAACATTGTGTACTGGAATGTGTGTGATGAGTAGGGTACTGAGTACTTGCTCACCATCCTCTTTGTCTTGAGGTAATGCCATGAGATACTTCAGGATTTTAATGAGAGATGTGAGCTGGTCTTTCACCGCAAATTCACAGCAGATTGAAATCCAGAAGTCCACATCGTTCTCCAGAGCCAAATCCTATACATTACAAATTGATTAATACATGTTGTGCAGAGTATATGTAAGGGTTACATTCACAAACAAAAAATTCAACAATCAACAACAAACAATTCAACTACTGTTTAGGAGTACACAATAACACAAAATATCTAGGCT
Source organism: Sardina pilchardus (assembly GCF_963854185.1). Lineage (NCBI taxonomy): Eukaryota > Metazoa > Chordata > Actinopteri > Clupeiformes > Clupeidae > Sardina > Sardina pilchardus. The sequence continues at coordinate 13,972,118 of NC_085013.1, read as the reverse complement.
GGAAAGTTCCTCATACTGGCTCTTCTTATGTTTCCTTATTCTGCTGATGCAAACTTTGTGCATTGATATGTCTGTGACATCTCCATTTTGTGTTTGTTGATATCAATGTTGATGTGTCTGGCTGTTTCTCGGTCTGCCTACCTTCTCTGTAGTGCTGACGTTGGCTGAGGTCTGGGTGGCGTGCTGCTTGAACAGCAGCAGCAGGAGCATCCACAGGAAGCGGGCTGGACTCAGGGTGACCATCAGCTGGGAGAGGATGGGCAGGCGCCGGTGCTCGGGCACGTGGGGCAGCGCGTCCGTGAACACGTGCATGATCTTGGTCACCACGCACTCCATGTGGGCCTCGGACTGGGCAGAGCCCCCTTCGTAGGCCTGAGGAGAACACAAGTCACACTGTCAGAAAACCACAGGACAAAGGAAGTGACTGTGCTCTTTTCTAGGTCAGACAGACTGGCCATGGTCAGCACCGCTGGTGGAGAGAGCTCACTCACCTGTATGAGAGCAGGAATGACTGTCTGCACAGTCTTGTTAATGACTTGGAAGCTGTAGGCATCATCCAGGCGCATGATGTTGGCGCCCATGAAGGTGAAAATAGGCATGATGTTGTGAAGGACCTTCTCCTGTAAAAAGGGACCATAAAAAAAGAAGAGATAAGCAAAGCGGACCAGAAAAATAAGTAAGCAAACTAATATCTGTTATTTTTAGTTTAGGTTCCTGACTTTATCTTTGAGCATGACGAGAGCCAAAAGCAGACTACACTAGACTGCACATACACATAAAAGGCTACATAACACTGAAACAGAAGTAGATCCATTCTACAGGGGGTTGTACTCACAGGGAAGATTCCAGCCACAGTACCCAGCAGCAGCAGGGCGTGGTGGTGGGTCTGGGGCATGTCCGACATCCTCACACACTGAACCACCAGCTCCACGTTCATCTTGTCCTCGTCCAGAATCTCTGTACAGGACACAACCACACACGGGAGCTGTTCAGACTGGTGGTTCATAATAAACCCATTAGCCACAACTAAACACAACCACATGTAGCAATGTCCTCAGGTCACATAGACCCAGAGATCAGATGTTTGTACCTTGGTTGACTGGCTTGCCATCGGGAGAGATCTTCTGGCAGACGTTGAGCAGGCAGCTGAGAAGAAGCTGCTTGGTGTACTCCATGTTGCCATGCTCTGCTGACTGCACCTCCAGACTCCTAGAAACACAAAACACCCACCATAAACACAACATGCTCACTGTGAGAGCTGTACTAGCTGGGAATTAATAAATAAAGGGAATATGGTCAAAGGCCAGCTGAGTAGCAGCAGCCCACACTCCCACAACTCCTCTGGCTCTACCCAGCACTTCAAGTGGGGGGTGTCGGTGTACTAATACTTGCATATGTCCTATGTCAGCCTTCATTTCAAGGAAAATGATCTGAGTTTTTGCAATAAAGTCACCAGGAAGCATGTCAGTAGAAATAACTATTCATTTTTAGGAGGGATTGTCTGGAATCTAGCAATATAAGATCATGATGGTTGGATATTCTATGGCTTTGCAATTTACAAGAATGTATGTTCTGAGTGACAAAGTGACAGCGTTTCCGGCCCACTTCAACCACTGGGTCTACCTCTTCAGTTGAAGTATTTCTTAGATTTGTGGAAAATAGTGGCAAAAGGCATCATGAAATGAGACGGAGATCTTGCACGCCATACCTGGCCAGGAGGTTAAACAGAGCTGGCACCAGGATCTGCGGCCTCTTGAGCTTCTTCTTGTGCTGCAGCAGCTCCAGGATGAGGGTCACCCTCTGCCAGGACACGGACGCGTCCTCCTCAGCAGGAGCCGCCGCGGTGTCCGGCCCTTTCCTTCAGGACGCACATCAACACAGGCGCGTTAGAAAGCGGGACAGCGTTTCTTCAAAAGATGTTAAAGATCCACTCTATTTAGAGGTCAGTCTTATCCTGACCATGCAGTGGCACCTACTTCAGCCTCATGCTCCTGCGAGTCTGCACCACGCTCGTAGACACTTTGGGCTTTTCCACGGGCGTCAACTCATTAGCCACCAGCTCAGCATCCACAGCGATCTACACCAGGAGGAGATCAAATGGTTCAGGGGTCAACTCTCGGGCCAGACGAGTCAATGTTGAGTAGTAACAGAACAACATGCAGTGCATTCTAATAGGATTTCAGAAATTACCATTTTGAAGACATTGGTTATGGTCTGGGCACAGACTGGACTCTTGCAATCCACCAGCAAATCAAACATGGCTCCCAGAATTCTTTGCTGGACCTTCTCGTCACCAAGAGCTGAGAAGAAGGCCTTGGTAATCTGCAGACAAAACATTCCTCCATCAGAGGAAGAGGCTATGGAGGATGAGGGGGAAAAAACCCTCACTACAACATCACAAAATACGACTAGACTAGGGATGTTAACCGGTGACTGTTTGACCGATGGTTGACCGTATCCACGTTAGCCGACCAAAGTTGCCGCTAGTCGGTTAAAAAAAAAAAAAAACTCATTCCATCTCATTCCATCTTTTTGCGTGAAGTTAACAAATTATCCCTCACACTCAATTTTTCATAACACCTGCTTGTAGGCTAGGCTACGTAATAAACCAATAAAAACATTTGGCACGAGGTCACAGCGGTGGCCGGTGCGTCTTTTGCAATCTGGAAGTGCGCTGTTTTATCCATTGGTTTTATCGTGTTGCAGTCTAGGCAACTTTCCGCATAAGATGGGCTTAGATTTGGAAAGACATTACATCTACATTTCAGGAAGGGTCATCAATGGTAACAGATAAGGTAATGATCATCTTTCGTTATTGTTAGCACTTCCTCAAACTAAGCTGCGTCTCTTCGGAGCTGTCATTTTCATAAGTGAGCCGCGGCCATTTCAGCTTCAGCTTTCAGACAAACGCCTTTATTTGCAACGCGATCACCTTGTACCCAAACCATTTTCGGAGCAAAGGAACCATTTGTCCTCCACTTACAAGCTCCTTGGTTTGCAGGACTCATGTTTGGCGCTGTAGGATTTAAAAAAGTGACGTGAGTGAAAGGGCGGCGCCGGGGCTGTGTATGAGCGTGGGACAGAGAGATGAGTGTTGGGAAATTGCGTGGCTGTTATTTCAAATAGCATAATTTATTTTAAACGAATCGGTTAACCGGTTTCAACCGGCTAATGAGCCTCGGTGGTCGGTCAAGAAAATGTGTAGTTTTCGCCATCCCTAGACTAGACCACCAGAGCACCAAGAACCCACCTTCTCCAGAGCCATGACCTGGACGCTGGGGAGCGTGGTGTAGGGCTGGGCCCCGATGCCCATGGCTTTGAGGAGGACCTCCAGGCTGCGGGGCTCACTGGCCAGGAGAGGGGCCGACTGCTCGTCGAACTTGGCCAGCATGAGCTGCACGAGCAGGCCCTCGTCGCCCTCCATGGCAGAGATGTCGGAGCCTAACTGGTCCAGCAGCAGATCCAGTGGGGGCAGGGTGATGGCCAGCACTCTCTAGGCAGGACCACAATCAACATCTCAGTTAATGGCTATACAACAAGCCTGTAGGACTACAGTGGAAGTACTCATGTGGTGACATCTAATATCATATTCTCAGTGCAGCAGTATTATTTTGAATCAAGTCCTTAAAGGAATACACCAACTTAGCTAAATTATTAGCTAAATTACCTAAAAGGGAGCTATAGGCTAACTAGAAGCCTATAGTCTTCACTTTAAGTTATTTACGCTAAGCTAAGGGTGTTAAGCTGGCTAATTGCACCCACAGAGAAGATGGGTGTAATTCTAACTCTGGGGAAGATGGCAAATAAGCTAATTTCCATCAGCGTGTTCCTTTAATGTCACAGTATAGTAGCCATTGTATCACTGCTGTTTAACAGAAACTGGTCTCACCTCTCCATTGACCTCTTGGAGAGTCCTGAGCAAGGCTTTGCCCATGTAGGCTGGACAGCTGGGGCTCTGGACACACTTCAACAGCTGCTCCACGGCCGCCAGCTGCTGGCTCTTCTTGCCTCCTGCCGAGAGGGCCTCCTCATACAGCTTCCCAAGGGCCTGCAGGGAAAAGACATTAGCCTCTGCTCAAGCACATTTGCCATCATGTTATATTATGGGAGGCTGGGGTTTGACAGTAATCAGCAATAATACGTTTTAAATGTGACATGTAATACTCAAAGGCCAGCTATCCGGACAAGGTTAGCATGTCTCAATATGAATAGGAACATTAACGTGGGGCCTGGCTAGCTGACCTGGCTGAGGTAGGCCGGGTCAGAGACGAGCTCCTCGGTGGCCTTCAGCAGGGCCGTGACCACGGGGAGGAACGGAGAGGAGCCGGCCGCCTGGAGGGGCTGCAGACAGGCCAGCGCAGCCTTGCGCACCTCACACACCGGAGAGCACAGACACACCAGCAGGGAGGGGACCACTGATGACACACACACACACACACACACACACACACACACACACACACACACACACGGACACACACACGGACACACACACGGACACACACACGGACACACACACGGACGGACACACACACACACACACACACACACACACAGTAAACTCACTGTTTAGGTACTGAACAGAGGCTTATACGACACGTCAAAATGTCATCTCTAAAAGACATAATACACGCCTGCCTGAATTTCATCACCTCATCACTTCACCAACGACAGGAAATTTACTACACTTTACTTTACAAACCATATTTCAGGAAAGCATCTTTTTCATTTAATCAAACACTAACAAATAATTGTGATAAACACGCTGGGTAAATCACCATCACAGTTAATCCAAAACAAAGAGACTGTGATGGTTTAATGTTGGATACCTGGAGAGGAGTCTGCAGCCAGCGCGGTGAGGTTGGGGGCGGACTGGGCGGCCAGGAGGGCTTTGCCCACGTACAACGCCTGGGTCTGCAGGATGGCGCTCACTTTACACTCCAGCTGGTCACTCACGTTGCAGCTGTAGCCCCACAGCAGAGACAGGAACTTAAAGAGCTCCAGCGAGTTGCTCAGGTGCACCTGAAACACACCAACTCCCACATTAGGACTTATGGCCAAAACGTGCTCCATTATTGTATTAGTTAGTTTGCTTATTTGTTGCATATGAGGTTTTCTGAAGCCACAGGAAAACATACTGGGACAGTGCTTTCCTTAGTCATGATGAGTATGAAAAAAAATCTCCGCACACTTGGATCCATGCAAAAAAGAATATGTATTAACTACCAAGCATTCGGTCCTAAGACCTTCATCAGGGCATTGCACACCATTAGTCATGATGTGAAAAGAGCTGAATGCATCACTCTAAGGTCCTTTACAAACACACCTGGAAGAGCAGCTGCAGGAGGACCCTGAAGCTGCCACTCAGCGGCTCCGTACTGGCCCCTGTGATGACCGCGTCAAACAGGCAACACAGGAGCCGCAGGTAGCAGCAGGTACTCGTGTCCAGCTTCTCTGGGTTCCACCACGTCTCCCCTACAAGACAGGTGACAAGAGCTCAGAACGCAGTCCACACATACGCTCTGCAGCGCTAGGGCTTCATCCGCACTGGACAGAAGAACTCAATTCTAGTTCAACCAGAACCTGTGGAGGATCTCATGGTGTGGACAACTTATTATGCAGCAGAGCTCTCCATCCATCAGACATCAGACATTTATGGAAGCGGCTTTTAAAATCCTCTTTATATTTCAGTGCATCACAGTGAAGTAGATCTCCGTTTATCTACCATCAAAGCTACACATCTCTGAGCCAAGCTTTCCCCAAATCCCCACATTATATCAAATCAATGTGGAAGGTCACCTTTGAAGCCAGACTGGGGGCTCTTGAGGCTGCTGATGAACTGGCTGAGGAGGGACACCAGCAGCATGGTCTGCTCTCGCTGGGCGTCCTGGCCCGAGCGCAGCAGGTGCAGGTACTCTCCCAGCTGCTCTGCCACGAAGGCCGGGGGACAGGTACCCACCCACACCTGGGGAACACACAGACAACAGTAAACACACAGACACAGGTTCTGGTGATTTCTGGGTGACAATAGTTGCAAATAATACTCGAAGGAGGAGCACATTCAAAGTGAATATTCATATGTGAATATGGCTGCAATTCATCATGGATTTAGGAGACTTGCAACAAAACAGAGAAAGATGCTGTGATGAATACTAATAAGCCTGATAATAATAATATTCCACAAAGTGACTTCATCTCAACATGTCTTTCTACAGGGTGGCCCGGCATGTCCAGTTGTCTGACCTGTTGTGGAGGCTGTGCGAGCAGCTCCATGACGGCGGGCTCCAGCAGGCTGTAGAGCCTCTGGGCCGTGAGGAGGTGCTGGGTCTCGCTCAGGTCCACCATGCCCCGCAGCAGCGTGTGGCTCAGCACCACGAACGCCGCCTTCTCTCTCACGCCACTCTTCTGCTTCTCCAGAGCCTTCGCCACCTCCTCCAGCTGCGCACACACACACACACACACACACACACACACAAACCTCAGTACAGCTTAATTTACTGGTTACACACACATAATACTGGTGTTTGTGTGTGTGGGTGTGGGTGTGGGTGTGGGTGTGTGTGTGTGTGTGTGTGTGTGTGTGTGTGTGTGTGTGTGTGTGTGTGTGTGTATGTGAGTGTGACTGTAGACTTACAGTGGTACGCTTTGAGGCTGCATCCATGGCTGACATGTTTTTGGTCAGCGTCAGTATGAGCTGCTGGTTGGCAACTCCCACAATGTCAGCTTCAAGGGTCTTCTGCAGCACTTCCTCAAGCACTGGACAACAGTACACATGAAGATTAAAAACACAAGCAACACCAGCAACCAGCAATTAATACAGCAGTGAGATAGGTACTACTTCTACCTTTCACTAACACTGACTTTGACAAGACAAGTGCACTTCCTGATCATGGGTACTTTTGATGATTATCATGGATCACACACAAAACCCACTCTGAGAACACTGCTCACCATCACATGTCGGAACACAGCCACACAGTACACATTACATTTTATACTGAAGAAAACCCTGTACTGGCAATTTGTTTTGTGCAATTATGTATTTCCTCAGGCCTCTCATCAGAGCCGTGATGGTCACTGTAAAGCACTCTGAAGTGCTATATAAATAAACACTGAGTGATCGATTTGATTGATTGATTGATTAGTGCGTACCATTGGCCCAGCCCTTGGTGAGGGGGAGCTGGGAGAGGAGGGAGGTCTGGGCCACGCAGCAGGCCAGCTGGAGCTCGGGGGAGTCCGGCACGGGGCTGGTCACCACCAGGTAGGGCAGCAGCTCCCAGCCCACACGGCCCTTCAGCTCCGCGTTGCCCTCGACCACACGCGGGTCGTCCAGGATCTGGATGGCCTGCTTCAGCACCGGGTACCTACACAACACAGAGCACAGAGTGTTACCTCAAACGCAATGGTGAGACAAGCTGAGAAAAGGGGTACAACTGTGAAAGCATCTAAATAACATTGGCTCAGTACGTACCAGTCTGGCTTGGCAGTGAGGTCAGTTCGCTGAAGGAGTGAGAGCAAACTGGAAACTATGTCGTCACAGTCCAGGCGGTCAACATAGAGCTGTTTTAAAAGGACAAGGAGATATTATCAACATGGCCCTTTGCAGTTCAGCACAATAGAGGAAAATGGACCCATACTATTAAGTTCTCAATACTAAAAACACCACTTTACCTCAAGAGCTTCCAAGGCTGCAGAGACCACATCAGATATGTGATCCTCAAGGCGCTCCAGCAATGCATCCTTCAGGAAGGCCTCGTCAAAGCCCTCCTAGGAGGACAAATCAGGCCCAAGGACACGTCAATGTGACAGGAATATGAAGGATGCTACTTCCAAGCTTACAGAAATGGCAGTCCACAGTGGGATTACATATACTGACTAACATACTGGTAACTGTTTCAAGCGACCCACCTGCCCTTTGCGGAGGACCTCCTTCAGGTGCTCCAGAGCCATGTTCCTCACAGCAGGCAGAGGGTGTTTCAGACTGAGCATAAGGGAGGTGTCCGAATCAGCCAGGATCTGCAGGGGACAGAACATAACATACAGTTATAATGAGCTGCCTGTCCACGACCCATTTATGTATGGCAATTCTCACCACAAACAGTATGATCAAATGGCTGAACTGGTACATAAAAACAGACAACTTAGGACAGTCTAGTTTGAATGTGACTCAACAATGGTACCTCGTATTTGCCACTACTCATGGAGAGAGAGATGAACTGGTGGAAAAGGCTTCTGTCCTGAGAAGAAGAGACATCTGGGACATGACTGTCCAAAGCAGTGTCCAGAGCTCCAGGATACCTACAACATCAAAATCAAAACATAGACAAGTCAGGAATTGCATCTACAGAGGGATATCAAGCACATCCTTTCCTAAACTTTCAGACCGTGCTGAAGTGTTCAAGACAGGGAGAATAAACACCTACTTTGATTCAAAGAGTCGCACCACCGGCTGCATCTGCTGGTTTAGGGAGGAGATCTCTTCTGAGGGCAGTTGGTTACCATGGGAGAGGTATTCTTCTAGAAGCAGCCTGGAAAAAGACAGAACAAAGTGGCACAGGGTGAAGGAACAGGTGAGTTAAAAATGAAAGACATGATGAATATATTCTATTGAGTAGTGTTCTACTTCCACAGGCCTTACTTGGCTACTGTAGCATCCAGGCTGCTGGTCAGAGGAACCTCCTGGAGGAGAGAGCTGAACAAACTCCTGTGGCTGCTGCTCTCTGAGGCCACGTCTGTCTGCATCTCCTCCTTCTCATCTGCAAAAGACAACACCAGTGCATCCGATTAGGGTGCTGCTACTACTAACACACCTTAGGTGTCCCACACCATTGCCTATCCAAAGGCTGAAATTAGCTTGAAGAGGTTTGACTGCTGTGACCCACTGACCCGACTGAGTGACGACGGAGTGAACGAGGAGAGGGAGGAGGTAACGGAGGAGAGGACTGATGTCATATGATGACGCCATGTTCGATAGTGTGGGGATCAGATCAGGAACCCCACACAAGTGCCCGTATGCTCTAAGAGAAGGGAAAAAAGAAAATCTTCAATGAAAATTCAAATTTCATTTTCCTTTGATTACAAAACTGGTGCTCAAGGAGCCAATGTCCCAGAAGAGGAGAGATGTTCTTGAGTGTCTCAGCATCACTTTGAGGCATAACATCATTCTGTGATGCTGGTGGTCCATTACTCACTTTGGTCCCACCGTTCCCTCCTTCTGGTTCTGCAGCAGGACAATGAGGCAGCCCAGGCCCTCTCTGGCCAGCAGCGGGGCCCTGCACAGAGACTTGCTGACCAGCACGGCCAGCGAGTCCACCAGGTGCGCCTCCATCACCACCTTCACCGCCAGCTGGCACACGATCATGTAGGTGGCCGCCTTGTAGTCCACAAGGGAGGACTTCAGGCCCTGGTAACAGGATTGGCATTGATGGCATGTTGTAAGCGCATTCTAGTTGGTGGTTCGCCATATACTTTAACTTGTGGTTAAACATCGTCTTCTTTCACATAAGTATGAAACACCAGGGACTAAAATCATTTCTGATGCACAGAAATGTGGCATTAGCCGTTTCTGCCTTAAAATTCAACACATGGCTCTCCATAAACGTCCAGTGTTTAAAGGCATCTTACCAGCTGTACGTTCGGTAAAATCTTGGCGACGATGGAGTCTGTAATCTTTTCTGCTGCGTCCAGAGCTGGTACGATGGTGGAGGCGTAGAAAGAGAAGATCACACGGAGCTGGGCACAGTTACCGTCGCGGGTGAATCCTGAGTACGCCTGCAAAAGGTGATCACGATTAGGTCTTGTGATTGGCCTTTAAGAGCCACTCTTAAAGCTGCCACCATACCACATGTTATGGCTTACCTTGACTGACTTGGAGACCAGTTTGCAGATGAACTCCATGAAACCCAGATCTTTGTAACAGTGAGTCAGAAGTGTCCCTCTGGCCAAGGGCACACCTGGTTTCTGAAGACAGTGCACAAACACACAAGCAAAGGTCTGAATTTTGGGATTCTATATAGCATAGTGTACAAATGACTATGCTTTTATCTGAATCTATTCCACAAAGTGCATATCACCTTCTGGCCAGCCACACAATGTATGTAGGAATGTTATATACCTGGAGTCCATGTAACCAGTTCCAGCGGTTAGTTGGATCCTCTATCTTCAGGAGCTGAATGACTCTGACAAATATTTTGGTCTCATGATACGGTAGAGCACATGCTATGAGACTGTCTGGATTGTATAAATGAATGTGAAACCTGGGAAAAAGTGAAACAAAAGGAAATGTTTTTTTTTAATTACAAAAAAATACTATTGCATTTCAAAGACCAAACCATAAAGCTGCATATAATATGCTAAACTTAGACTGAAGTACCTATGCAAAAGCCACTCGATACACTTCAGTGCTGGTTTCAAAAGGAAGTAGGGAGACAGGCGAGTGAGGAATAGGTCAATATCTCTGTCCAGCTTCTTATTGACTTCTACAGACTGGACACTACGTTCCAGGCCCATAGAGGCATTGCTGAAGAGTGTCTCCAGAAACTCCTCAAACGCAGGTTCAATCCCCAATAGTTCCTCCAGTCCATTGCAACCTACATACAGAAGACAGATAATATTAGCCTATAGGCTAGTGCATGATAAACCGTTTCTAGCATAGAAAAAATGTGAGGGTCTACTCACCAAGCGCATAGAATGTGCTTCTATCTGTGCTCGCTGCCTCTTTAGGTTTGAAGAGCAAGGATACAATCTCCCGTCGGGTGAACAAATTTGGGTCACTCTGGGGCAAGGCAAGGCGCTTTAATTGTTGGGCTAGAGAGGTCATCTTGAATTTGTCCTGAAATATATCAGTGCATGACTTCACAACATGTTCATTCATTCAAATCCAGGCACTACTTTCGACCTAACTTTGTTGACTCTGATGGGGTTTACTACCACTGTATGACTACGGTGTCGTCTAACAACTCGGAAGTCTTTTACCTACGACGTTACAAGAACAGGTATACGGTTGTAGAAAACAACACAAGAACACAGTGATTTAATATAGCGTCGTTCACATAAACATGTCGCTGATTAAGTAGTTAGCCTGCTAGCATGTCACACATTCTCGAGTTATACTTTCTGTCTACTTCCAAAAATAACAAGGAATAAACTAAGAAAGATATATACTCATACGTACAAATGGAATACGTGTGAATATTTGTGACTGTGTAATACATTCTTAATTACAGCATGTTTACATCTGTTACAGTACCTTGTTCAAGCACCTCTTTGCGTCCACATGTGTTTTGTGACCCGCTACGTCATAGATATTCGGAAGTACTTCCGGGTAAATGTATGATTCAAAATAAAAGTCGAGAAGAGGCTTGAGTTAATGCAGAGTGTCGGACAAAAGGAATTCACATTTAAATGCACCGCTGGTAGGTACATTTATGCATATGATTTTTGACAGACAATTATATTTTAAATATTTTTTTTGCAGCTGTGATCAAATTTGTGTTCAAGGTCAAGAAGCCAAATGAGAATGCTAGGCCTACCTTCAAATTCACCTGATGTAAAACATGTAATTACTTTATTTTATAACTTTATAACTATCCTATAGCTTATTAAAATACATAGTTATAAAGTACGTTTTTTACAAAAGCAACGCTATTTTTCAACTATAGGCTAAACTTTGTTTCTACAACTAATTCATAGGCTACAGTTTCGTAGACTGCTGCTTTCAGAAGTCTCAATGTCAAACCTCTGTTTGACTTCAAGGCCAATCAACCAGAGCCCCGAGAGTATTTTCCAACTCTGACAACAATTACTGCTCAACCCAAACAAATTGTCAAAATCATTTCAATAGTGCAGGCAAAAATGCGTCAGGGATGGCACCGGCATAAGAAGGGGATTTGAATGGATGTGCCAGCATCCCCCAGATTAATGCGCAACCTTAAGCACATGTTTGGCAACAAGCAAGACACATTTTCTGGGGGTGCTGAGTAATAGGATTGGCCTTGGATTAGCACACCAATGGTGGCACTGGCAGCAAATCCCTCACACCATCTCTGAACTTAATCCTGCTAAATCTTAACACCGAATCCGACACCCAAACCTCCTGCATGACATACAACAGTTTAACAATATTGTCAACAAATGTTTCGGTGTTGCTAAGAAATACATCCGTGCGTCTAATTCTATTCTTGTCTGGGCTTTTCAAAAGGAAACCTTGCTACAGTGCTTAATTGTTTTTAGACCATTGTATTTATGCACATAAAGAAACAAACACACTTCAGAACAGAATTTTAATTGACATTATTTTCCTGTCCTAAAGCACTCATGAACCACTACAGAGAAATTGTCATACTAGGCTGTAGTTTTAATGGTGAAAGCATATGCATGGTGTAAGCAATATTAAATATGCAATGTAACAATATTGGTGTAGGCCATATCAAATATGCAATGTAACAATATACATGTACAGTATGTCACACAACAGCATGTTCAAGAAATGTAATTCACACTCTACAACAGGTGCAATTTCTACATCGGTCACACGATGGCAGCATTCACCACTTAATAGTTATTTGTTTCAAAACAGCCAAATGTGTGTTTGTCATACATGCTTTTCATGGCTACTAACTGTAGTTTTCATGTTAACACATTTTTCAAAAGTACATCAGTAATGTTTGACAGACCACTGCAGACACATAATGCGATGGTCAGACAAAGGCAAACGGACAGACGGACAGATAAAAAATAATGTGGACACCCCCCCCCCCCCCCAAAAAAAAAAAAACAACAACAAAACAAACCAAATGAGAATGGGGGGGGGGGCGGGGGGGTTCTGTACATTCAGTGAAGCCGGACGAGCTTGAGTCACCCAACAGCCTGGGGTTGACAAAAACCTTCAGCGAGAAAGGGGGGTGGTGGTGGGGAGGGATGGTGCTGGCTACAAAGCTGGCCATGTAGCCTCAAGCCTGGAGTGTACAGTCAGAGCACATGTGGCTGACCACAATGACAAGACCCGGTGGCTTGGTCTGCATGACACACAAAGGAAAATATGCGCCAAACACACTATTGTGTGTGTGTGCGCTTTCCAGCCCTATCCAATATGTGCATTGAAAAAAAAAAGATGACAATTTGAGTCAATAAAATAAATTCATCCGTTCTCAACAGATTTAACACTCGAGTGATGAGTACCAGTGTCGCGGTTAGTCAAAATGCAGAACGAAGAAAACACACAAGAATGTCTGAGAAAGAGACAGCCCTGTGTTGTGTCCATCCGCGACGCAGTGAGTGCAATCATTGTCCACCGCAGTTGTGCATGCCGACGCCTGGGACGGCATAGCACCCTGCGATACGTCATGTATGAGGTATAGTATGTCGAGTTCTGTAAATGAACTGAGCACACGTATGACCCCAGTCCACACACACACTGCCTATTACATTCTCCTCTTTCACTACAAAGGACGGGTCACACAATAGCAGCCTTTACAATGACAATCTGTAGATAATGATATCCTTGGAATGATATGCTCTCACACTTGTGTCCTCCAGGTGCACTTAAGACCTCCCTCCATCTAAACACGGCAGGCGGCGTGTACTGTCTTCACTAGCCTCCTTGTTGTTCTCTTCCAATGACATGTATGAGGTTCACTCTGATCTTTTTTTTCCACACATGATAGATAACAACAAAGACCGAGTGCAGATCGATAGGCAGGCGAAGCGCTGCCATCTCAGAGCGGAATGAAGCGCAAATCTGGGGTCCAGATGAACTACAATCAAACTTGTCAATTACAGTTTATGATCTTTTTTTCCAGGGCACACATTTGAAGCAAGTGAAATAGTTAATTCCTCTCCTGTTACTGAGAAATAAATACACCCGAGACAAACACATACACAAACACACAGACACAAGACACGCACTGCTCTCCAATGCCCTACAGCTGTGTGTGAGGGAGCACCTATTAACCAGACTGGGTGAGAATCGATAGGGAGCATAAAGAGGCTTAATCTTTTCAGGTGCTTGGGTCTGATTGCCCATTACACAATAACACATTTCTACCTCGTGAAGCATGAGAGCGAAACAAACAAGTCCCTCGCCCACACACACGGAGAGATAGAGCGAAAGAGTGAGAGGGAGAGAGAGAGAGAGATTGTCAACAAGTCAATCCATACATTTTACTCGGCACATGGATTAGCATGGCTAGGCTGCTGGGGATGTCTGGAGCCTGGATGTGACCTCGCTGGATAGAGCACAACGTGAGAGGGGGCACGAGGCCACCACAGGCTAGTGGGAGACATGGGCTTGGGTCAGCACCGCTGCTTATACGGGCCCTGTCTGCTGGAGAAGCCCTTGGAGGACACTACTCCCTGTGATGTCTATTGAGGAGGACTTGGGGAGGGAGGCATAGGATTACAGGGCTTTAGCCACATACGGCTCCACCTAAACACACAGAAAAGTACCGTTCAAAAGGCACACTATTTAAGAAGTGGGTTCCAGTATACTGGGTGAAATTAATGAGCTTGAAAACAAAACCTCAATTCAATTTTGTTGGAAAGGACCAGACCCACAATCCAATAATGTATAGATTTTTTTTTTATTAAAAAAAAACAATTCCCACGTGTATATCATATATTTGTGTTGTGATGGGTTAACCCCCGCAGAATAATAAAAGAAATGCAGTTCATGATGGATGTAAAATGGGTGTAGAAGTTGTTTGTCTCTCTCTCTCCTCACATCAGGCTCATGAAGGAGGAGGAGGAATGGCGGTTTGTGTGTGACTGGAGAGTGGAGCTTAGTCAGGACTCCTCTACGCACTGAGCCAGCACGACAGGTGGAGAACTGCTCCGTCTGGCAGATCCAGAACCGGAACCAGCGCCACAGCTGGACTCACTTGGCCAAGAGACTGCTTCAAGCATTCTTCCAGACCTGAGAACGAGAAATAAAGAGGGGAGATAGAGAGTGATAGAGAGAACGAGAGATGGTAGAGAGGAAGACAAAAATAGAGTGAGGCAGCAGACAGAGCAGAAATCAAACCCACAGTGTTCACGTTCAAACTGGATTCTGGAAACCTCCAGAGGAGCTTTCACCTCGGGTTCAGACGCGCGGCCCAGAAGATGGTGGTCCCACCGGACCTGCCCTCAGAAAAGAGGCTGCACTTAACCCTTCGACCGTGGAGCACATAACTATTCACAAATTATTGACGTCCTCAAATCCCTAGCAGATTGTAGCCCTCCATTCAACTCCCTGCAGTGCGGGCATATGGTGAGCGTGGGCTGCACTCTAAGCTACTAACCCCCCCTCCCTCCCTCTCTCTCTTCCTCTCTCTCTCTCTTAGCTACTCACTACTGGAAACACACAGGCATAGACCATACCAAACACACACATGAATTAGCATGCTGACATAGACACCACAGAGGACGCACTCACATCTTTTCACACACACACACACACACACACACACACACACACACACACACAGACATGAATGGGAAAAGCAAAGTCATTGGCGTGCCAATCGAGGACAAATTAGCAGCTTGTCGGAAGATCCTGTCGAATTGATCCCAAATCCCTGTTGCGCTGGAGATGTAAGGAAGTGGCGTTGAGTTGACCAGTGCGAGTCAAGTTACCGGAGCGCAGGGGGTGAGCGAGGGCGCGGTGGGGCCAGCAGTGTGTGCTCCAGACAACAGATGAGCAGCGGTCATCTGAGAAGGCGGCGTCTTGTCGTGGCCTTGTCCACACGCGTGTCAGCCCGGCTCGTTCACAGCCTCGAGCAACATCGGCGAGCCTCTTGCCTGCCAACCCGCTAATTGGTGACAAGCGTTCCCATAGGTTGGCCGGGCCCGCCGCGTCTCTGGCTCCTGCGTTTGTTTGGCAGGGGGGGCGTCGTCGCCATGGAAATGCGTGCCTGTGTGAAAGCGGACCTCGAGAGGGAGCGTGGCATGCGCTCGAAGGCCAAAGCCCTGAGACATGATGTCACTTGAGTTTGTTTTGGTTACGGTAATTTGTTTAGCCGAGCTTGTGGATGTCTGATTTCAAGTGTGCGGCTGGGTCAGCGCAAACACGCAGGGGGGACATGGGAGAGTGGTGAGCAGGTTCGGCTGCACGTAGGGAGACCGCGGGAGCCGAATCAAAGATGGCGGCTTTGACTTTGAGATGAATGTCTTTCATGTGAAAAACATATTCATTTTATATTATTTCAAATTTATGTTTCAGGACTTACTTTTGGCAGAGAAAAAGTGAGAGTTTTTGGGTGTGTGCGTGAGGGGCAAATGTGGAGGGAGAGGTTACGGCTCAGTGCAGTCCAGTTTAATAAGCAGCGTCCACTTTCATGACAAACGGGCCTGGGGAGCCTCACACCGACTCAAAGGGCCCACACAAGCTCATTAGCTCTCTGTCCGCTGATTCAAAACCAGTCCTTTTTATTTGAATTTAGCACAGACAAAAAGAGACAAAAGAACCTGACGCGGATAGAGAGCTCGCCCAGGGGTTTAGGCCACTCCTGAGATCAACAGCAGACAACGTGGAGTGGTGGAGAGATCATAGGAAATAAATGGTAATATTAGAGGCGGTCAGACGGCCTTTTAAAACGTGGACGCTTTTTTTTTTATGCGGGGGGCCTGTTCTTGGGCTTTGAGCTCGGCCGCTTTATACAGAGGTGCCATTACAGGCTGATGGGAGGTGAAGGTGAAACTCAGTGACCTGATCGACTGTCAGAGTGACCTGATCGAGTGTTCATGAGTGAGTGAGGGAAGGAGAGAGAAAGAGAAAGAGGAAGAAAGAGAGGGAGAGAGAGAGATAGAGAGAGAGAAAAAGAGAGAGAAAGAGAGAGAGAGAGACTTCAAATGGACAATCACTTTACAAGACTGAAACATGTCCCGGCCAACCATGCGGGTCAACCTTGAGCACTCGCTCCTCCCATCCCCTCTTACCCCCCGACAGCACTCCTGAGTGAGAGGGCCGAGAGAGGGATAGTGAGAGAGAAGGCCGGGGAGGAAGAGAAAAAAAAAAGAGAGCAAGAAAGAGAGAGAAAAATGGAGTAGACTGCAGCCACAGTGGTCAGAGGCCATTAGGCGAATCCTGAAAGCAATCACATTAGCAAACAGTATGGAACTAACCCATCCGCCCAGCAGCCACCCAAGGATACCGGCCATTATTCTGCTCCAGCAGAATACAGCGCTTTGCACCAACCGCCGTGCTCTTTCAACGGCCACCAAATGTGCATTCTAATACCTTAATAGCACATTTTGCTGTTTTTGCTCAATGAATCAATAGAGGAGCACATCCATAATTCTCCAGGGTAGTATTGGCATGATGGGCACCGGGGTGATTTGATATTAAAATGGCTAATGCCTACTGGGCCTACGCTGAGGGGGGTGGGGTGGGCAGGAGGGGGGTAAAGCCCTGAGCTGCTATTTGGTAGCTGTGCTACAGTGAACCTCAAACTGTTTCAAATTAACCGGCAAACGAGTGGGCAATTAGTAGGCATCGGCTCATGAAAATTGTTCATTAAGGCCGAGGTGACTGAACAATGCTGGCTCGCATGGCCAAAGGAGTGCAGTGGTGTTCTACGTTTGTGCTCTATCTGTTGGAAGACTCCGCTTTTCCCATTTCCGACCATTTTGAACTACCTGAACAGGATCTTGATATACAACTTAAGTATAAATGCAGAGGATTACACAAAAAAGGACATCGATATTCCAGAAAAATACAAAACAAAACCTTTTTGATACCCCGCTATGAAATCTATCTATACAAACGTTATAAAAATCTCTGTCGAAAACCCTTTGGGAATAGCTGCCAAATCGTCGGCACAGATGTGAAATGTCGAGACTGCTGAGTCATCCTATTAAAAACCAGCCGTTGCTGGCGTGACCCTTAGCCGTGTCCACCTGTCAGCTGGGAGCCCCAGCCAGCATTGCTGATTGAAGCGCACGCACACGCGAGTGCGCGTGTGTGTTCATTCGTGTGCCTCGTTCTTTACGCTCCTGGCTAAACCGTGCCCTTTTCCGCAGCCGAGATGACTAAACACTGGAGGTGCCAGTTTTCCCCCCCTGTTCTCCCGACGTAACTTATGGAGACGTCGTCCGACGAGCAGAGGCTGTGACCCATGAAGCCGGCCCCGCGGCGCGCTCCCAGGGCACGGGGGCTGTCTGCCAGGGGACTGTAACGGATTCCACTCCAGTGACAAGTCGATAAGTGCATTTAGCGCTACGCATCTGAGCATATGGAGCCGGACAGTGGTGGTGCGCATGGTCACCGCCTCAGTCAAGGGTAAAGGGGGCTGGGGATGCTGCATGGGGGGGAGGCTCACTGTCTGAACTGTCTGCTCTCCAGTTGGGACATCTGCACTAGCAAATGATAGGAAAAGAACAGATCAAGGCTCGGCGGTTTTAAATAATCACTAGTGTCCTGACAAAACTGGTCAGGTTAAAAATAAGCAGAGCATCTGGGTTTTTTTTGCCAAATGCTGAAAAGCGTGACACCGCACACAATGGAGGACTGTGGCCATGTGCTTGTTTGGATCGACTCATCTTTCCCCAACAAATTGCCAGATCAAATCTTCTGGGTATCAACCTGAAGCCATGAAGGGACACGGCGCACGGATGTCTGCATCCTGATGATTAGGGTGTCTTTTTTTCTGCTTTATTGTGCGCTGGGATCGCATAACAACAACAAAAAAATCCCCTCAGAACTGTCTTCATCACTATTCATCATATGTGACTAATTTCATTTCCCCCATAATAACGAGTGGGGGCGAGGCCAGAGGAACGACAGTAAAATCGGGGCTTTGGCTCGGGTTCACGGCGCTAATTGATTGTTTTCGACGATGCAACAATCGTGTCAAGTTTATGAACGTCTGGCTCGTCCTTCTCAAAGGACAGAAATGCTCTCCGGGGGGTTGAAATAAACACAGTTCGGGATAAATAAGAACACCATAAATGCGAGGAGGAGCGAATGAGAGACAGAGCAAGAGAGAGAAAGAGAGAAAAGAGAGGGGGAAGAAGAGAGGGAAGAGACAGGCAGAGATAGCTGTAACGATGACAAAGGAACCTGCCAGATGATTTCAATTCCATTCAACGGCATGAAAGCAACAGATATAAATCAAAAGTTCAATTGCCGATGATGACAAATGACTCTGGGGGCCGCTTAGAGCTCTGCAGGCCTGAAAGCAGGAGGGGGAAAAAACGAGAAAAGCTGTTGTGGAGGAGCTGTGATTGGCCTACCTGTAGCCAGCTGTTGCCCTACAGCATTGCTGAGCTTGTAGAATCCCCTGCAGCACAGCGGAGAGAGCCCCTGGTCCAGTTTCTTCACAGAGTCCAGGAAAGCACTGCCGACGGCTCCAAGAATGACCCCCGGGTCCAGCTCGGTCGAGTCTAAAGCCAAGGTGCCCGTGCTTACGGACAGGGACAGAGTGGCACAGTGGCCGTTGCCGGCCTGCATGAGCTGAGTCGAGAGGGTGGCACCGGGCAACCGGGTGGTGCTCTGGGAGAACGTCCGCTCGGTGGGCTCATCCTGGACCGCCATGACGTGCAGCTCCACGGCAGCTCCGCGGGGCAGAGAGGGCACCACGGCCACCACCAGCGGCCCACAATGCACCTCTGGCTCCTCGTAACTGTCCTCCTGTCAAACCAAAACAAGACATGATCAATAGCTCTCCACACAACACAGGCTGTCAGTACGGGCCTCTATCTAGCGGCCAACTGCACATTCATCATCATCATGCTTGCGTAATTTGACAAAGCGATTGGAACATCCGAGGCCTTGTCACATCATCAACCTGCCATTGAACTGTCAAAAAACTCAAAAATTCAGCTGGGTAACGGCACAATGCAGCGCGCCATTCAACCAAAGTTCACATTTTTTGAAAAGAGAATGTGAGGACGCAGCCTATATCTCAACTGTTTCACAACAGCTCACACCACAGATGCTTATTAGCTAGCTGCCATGATGGGCCTGAATGATGTAATCAGCAGAGTTCAAATCTGGTTTTATTCACATGCGTGTGTGTGTGTGTGTGTGTGTGTGTGTGTGTGTGTGGGCCATTATCAGTGCTGAGGTCTTCTGCTGGCCGGCGGTACAATGTCGGCCCTCTCAAATAATCCTGAGCGGCAGCCTCATCGGCTAATGGGGGAGAAATGAGTGTTTTATAAAACAGTCATTTTGCCTGAAGTCGATAGGGCAAAAACACTTAACCCCCTTTTCAATTTGCTGGATCAATTTTCATCCACTTACACCCCTCTCTGTAAGTGCAGAATAATGACAGGTTACATACACTTTATTTTGAAATTCGCTCCAGAGGCAAAAAAAGAGCAGAGAAGAGCCTCGGAATAAAAAAAGAAAGTCATTGACAAGAAAGACGTGTGTCCTTTTGTCCCCCGCACCCCTCGCCCGTCCCCCCTCACCCCCCCCGCCCCCCCTCCAACCTTTCCATGTAGCAGACGAGCCCGGCTTGACCCATCCCACTGTCTACATGAATGCAGCACTTACCTCGAGATTAAACTTTAGCAAAGGCCTAATTGTGCATCAACAGCCAATCTCGCCAAGAGTGTGTGACAACACAAAAACAAGTGGATGGAGGAGAGTAGGGGAGGGGAAGGGGTATGAGGGGTGTGTGTGTGTGTGGAGTGGGAGCAGGCTGTGTGTGTGTGTGTGTGTGTGTGGAGGGGGGGGTGTAGTGTATTAGAGATCAGAAAAACCTGTTTGCTCTTGAGTGGCATGACAGGATACATATATTGCTGGGCCTTTGATAAATGTTAGATTAGCACTTAACGGGAGCGGCGGGGGCTCCTGGAGGGGACGGCGCTCGCCGCTTGTCAATAGCGATTGCCCTGAGACGGCGCACAGGGGCCTGTGGGGTGGGGGCGGTGGTGGGCGGGGGAGGAGGGCTGCTCAGCCAGGCTTAAAGGCCAGCCCTGTGGCCCTGCTGCTTTGCCGTTACGTGTGTGTGTGTGTGTGTGTCTGCGTGTGTGTGTGTATGTATGAGTAATCGTTGTGACGTGATTGCATGTGTAGTACGTGCCTATGTGTGCATGTCTGGGTAGGATTTTACTGTGCACACGTCTATGCATGTATCTTTGTATGTATGTGTGAGTTCTGTGTTTGTGTATTGGTGTGTGTGTGTGTGTGTGTGTGTGTGTGCTTGTGTGTATGTGCCGTGACTAACAGAGCACCAGCCTCTTGCAGGTCACTACCTTTGAAAAATATAAACTTTTATGACTTTTTTACTTATTTCTCCCCCTCATCTCCCCAACTTGTCTGAGTCTGTTAAGTCAACAACATTCCTTGGTTTATATCCTCACTTAAGACCTCTCTGAGGTTTCTGTGTGAGTGTGTATGAGTGTGTGTGTGTGAGTGTGTGTGTGTGTTGCGTGTGTGTGTGAGTGTGTGTGTGTGTGTGTGTGTGTGTGTGTGTGTGTGTGTGTGTGTATGTGTGTGTGTTGCGTGTGTGTGTATGTGTGTGTGTGTGTGTGTGTGTCCGTAAGTGCAACCCCAGCTCTGGTTTAGACTGAGCTCCGGCACTTCATCACCGCTTCTCTGCCAGATGTGAAAGCACTCCGCCGCCTGACACCCTACTTGACAAGAAATCATTTATTAGATTAATCCAATAAAATAAAAGGGTGACAAATGTTGATATATGGCCGAGTTGAGTGCCTGGAGTGGGCCTGTCTATGCGATAGCGCTCCCCCCCCCACACACACACACACCCTGACGCACACACCACCCCACCACACCAGCCTCCCTGCGTGCCTTTAATGCAATCCATCTATTACTTCATTACAGTGGGCGCAGGCGCAGGCGCAGGCGCTTGCTCTCCTCTCCACACACACACACACACACACACACACACACACACACACACACACACACACACACACCTCCCACGCATACACCCTCAGCTCCATCTGCACTCCAGCAGGTGAGACGGTCTGTTGCGGCGCGCTATGCTGGACCCACACCGTCAGGGTGACCTGATTTCCTTCAGCGTTTGCCTTTTCCACTCCTTTTTCTCCCTCTCTCCCTCTCTCTCGCTCTCTCTCTCTCTCTCTCTCTCTCTCTGATCTTCTCTATTTCTTGCCGGCTTTTCACACAGGCCTTGCCCACTTGACTCTTGCGTGTCAAGCCTGACTGTTTGTAAGAGAGCAAACCGAGAGGAGAATTCCTCCTCGGAAAAGTGCTCTCCCGTTCTGGAGAGAGAGAGAGAGAAAGAGAAAGAGAGAAACAAGCATGCTCGTAGCAAAGTAAGTGCAGGCTGGTGAGAGAGAGAGAGAGAGAGAGAGAGAGAGAGAGAGAGCGAGGGAGAGAGAGAGAGGGAGAGAGAGAGAGCGACAGAGCTGCGGAGGCGTGAAAGCCAAACGGTAAACACCATAATAAGGAAGTGGTGTAAAGGCCGCGAGCAGCGGGAGGCTGATGGGGCCTGGATGCTCAGGCAGTTCCCCTACATTTCCTGCCCAGCGGGAGGCCTTCATCGGCTGGGCTCGCCGGCCGCACTCCGGCCCACACTCTCCACTCCCGTCACATCCACCGCTTCCTCTCGCTTGGGCGGGGGCCGCCTGTGTAAACCTGACCAGCGCTGCTGCTGCCGCTGCTGCCGCTGCTGGTGTGGTGTGGTGGCATCAGCTCCAAAAGTGGGGAGTGGGGAGGGAGGAGGGGTGAGAGTGGGGCCCCTAAATGTTTGGAAACGTGGAGCAGGAGGGGGGCTGGGCTGGGATGGGAGGACAGGCCAGGGGATACAGGAAATCCTTGAGTCATACTGCAAATATATCACTCAGCATCTGGGTGGATGAAGTCAGAAAAGTACCTCTTTCAATGAGTGAAGTCATAGACAAATATTAGCTCATGACCCGGTTTTTACATATTCATAAGCAACGGTTAGAGTGTGGTATTGGAATAAAAACACAGATATCCCTATAAGGAAGAATATAGTCCAGGTCTGTGGAATATATTCAAGCCATGAAGGAACTTTGGCTAGATGAGTATGGTGAACTTTTCAATGTAACAGCCTTTGGAGGACACACCACACCACACCAACATGTCACCCCACACCCCCGCCTACACCAAGGCCTCACTCACCAAACACCGCTCCACCAAGACGATTTCACACGTGCGCCATGCGCACCATGCTCCCAATTAACCCCCCTGAGCTTCTCCGTCCACCTGATTAGAGAAATTATCAAAGCGCAAGAAAACAATGTGGCCACGCTCCGCATCAGCCCAGGGCCCCCCCCCCTCGCTCACACACACACACACGCGCACACGCACACACACACACATACACACACACACACACACACACACACACACACGTCCCTGCTATTAGTACAGCCTTCCGCCTGAGCGGCTTCGTCTCGTCCAGCTTTAGCTGGTCTGATTGCTGGTTATGTGGTGCGCTTGCATCGGCAGTAAACACCATAAGTTGTTTTGCCTGTATTATTTTTTGGGGGAAAACAATTCGATAAATAGGGCTGTGCAATTTTGCCACCTCGGGCTGCTTGTGAAAGAGGAGCATGGTGACTGATTTTACGTCAAACACAATGAATTAAATGACAGCTGAAAGGCGTGAGTGTGTTTTGTGTGTGTCTGTGTGTGTGTTTTAATCTTAGACAGGTGTGAACACAAGCTATCAGAAAGAGCAACAAGGTTGACTGGTTTCTACGCAAAAACCGAAATACATAAGCCAAGTGGTGTGAATGATGAAAGTTGTTATTCACCATCCGAATCCTCTGCACACTCGCATACGCTGCAGTAAAAGTTGTGAAAGTTTACTTTTTACAAAGAGAAAAAGGCAGGCCGCGAGAAGTCACAAGGGCCTGCCGCTTCCTCATAAACAAGACGTGGTGTCAGAAAATGCACGGCTGACGTCTTAAAATCAGATTTGCGCGAATCGCGCGTCCCCCGAGTGCTTTTTTCCGGCACCGTTTGGAACGATTAGACATCTTTAACCGTTTCCGCGTGTCCCATTTTGCGGCAAACCCAACCCTTTTACCACCACTCCGGAGATGCATTTCATATGTGAGCACACTAACCGACGCTCCGAAGTCACGCAGCACCAGCCCGTCTTTTATCCGAGTGGCTTTCCATAATTTACTATTGTTCTTTGGCTGCCGCTTGGCTGGCGTCGGTGTCGGGGGGGGTGGGGGGGAGAGCGCTGGCACAGTTGTGAAAAGCGAGAGGGCGGGTAAAATATTCGGGTGTCTCCACGGGGGCTGTGTTATCTGTGTTTGACCCGTGTTAAATATTCTCATTACGCTCACTTCAAATGAGCGGTGGCGCTCGGCGTAATCCCCACCCCGGGGGAGAGCCGTTCAGCCCCGACCCCGCCATGAAACGGAGGCTCGGCCCGGCCCCGCCAGCCCCGCTGCACTCCGGCACAGGGCAACTGGCGCGCACACACACACCGACACACACCGACACACACACACACACACACACACACTTTACACCTACACACACACACACACACATTCTTGGACTCAAACACATGACACACAAAGGCAGACACACACAGTTATACACAGACATACATACCAAACATACTGTATACACAAACACACACAGGTGAGGATTCATAAACACACAGACACACACACACACACACAGATACACAGACACAGACACACAGACACACACGTGCACACACATACATTTTATTATCCAACTGTCAGTTGGACAAAGCTCGGAGCACACCACTCTCAATGCACACTTGCTCAGAAGGGCAGTGGCAACACCCCACACGCTAGCAAACAGGTGGACACACGATTGGCCCCTTGCCCCTGCTTGAGCCTTTTGGGTGTTCATGTCCCACTCTTTGAGCGACATCCATCCTGGACTCTACTTCCCTCTGTCTCTCTCTATTCTCTCTCTCTCTCTCTCTTCTCTCCCTCCTCCTCTGTCCATCCCTCGCTCACCTCCTCAGTCCCTGAGCTGGGCCGATGGAGGAGAGAGAGGGGAGTCTTCTGGAGTGTGGGGAGGTGCGGAGGGAGTGGGGGGGGGGGGGGGGGGGTAAGCTGCTCAGAGGGTTCAAGCCGAGCTCTGGGAGGGTGACGCGGGTGGAGGTGCTAGAGGTGGAGGGGCAGAGGGGAGGAGGGGAGGAGGAGAGGGGGCGGGTGGTGGGGTTAAGGATTAAGGAGGCTCTAAGGAAGACATCTGCTGCTGTGCCGAGCTCCATATTATCAAAGACACCAGCGTTTCCCAGATCATCAAGTTTTCATGAGCGCTCATACTGGTAAATATCAGCTCGTTTCCCCTCCAACGGTGGGAGGGGCAGGCGACGGGGGAAGAGAAAGGGAAGCCGCGTCGAGATCGGCTAGTGTTTGCGCTCACGCAAATCACATGTGCGTTTAGGGCGAGAGGGAGCTCTCAGAAGTGACAATAGCCACAGTCACCCGAGAGCCTGGGCCTCGCTTGGCCTTGAGTCACAGAGGAGATGAGCCCACAGAGATTTAGCCCAAAAGTCTGTTGTGCTTTAAAGCCCCCTCTCTCTGGCATGACCCACCAGCGGCTCCACAGACAGTAATAGCCTCCCCAAATTGCAGCCTAACCCTGTGCAGACTATTAAACTGACAATCTGCTATGCGCGCCACATTGAGCATCCGTCCCGATGCTAAACCACTCCAAGATCTAGGCTCGCAAACACTCATCCACTCATCCTTCACAGATGACTCACTAAACCGCAAGCATTTCCGATTCTGTCCCCTTTTGCAGAATCCAAACGGCATGCCACCAGAATGGATTGTTTCTATCTCCAGGATGAGAAGGAGATCAAAAATAAATCCCCCAAAAAAGTAAATAATAAATATATTAATACATATTAATGGGAGAGGTGACTCACCTCGGCGCGCTCCAGCATTCTCTGCCAGGCGGCCCTGGCGGCGGGTATGTGCCCGGGCCGGGTGACGTAGCAGTGGGCCTGCAGGGCGTGGCGCGGCGTCAGGCTGGAGCTCAGCGCCTCCAGCACGCGTGCCATGTGGCCGAAGCACAGCTGGGCCTGCCGCGCCGCTCCCCCCGCCACCAGCTGCATGCTGCAGGGGACCAGCGCAATCTGCCCCGCGCAGAACACCGCCTCGTCCACCTGCACAAACAAACACACAAACACACACACACACACACACACACACACACACGCTCACGTTAACATATGTGTATATGATCCTGTAAACCTCGATGCACACAGCACATGACAAACAGGCATAAACACGCATTCCCACCTCAGGCACATCACTGGAGCAGTGATTATACTGATTAGCCGCATGAAATAATACGTTAAACACGTAGAGAGAGGTTCTCTGTCCGTGAGGCTCGTCTTATAGTTCACACAAGGCGAACGGCACAGACGTTCACAGATGCATATCTGACTTGGCCTCGGCAATAAAGCCGCTCTGAGCAGAGGATCCACACAAGTGCTTACTCGTGTCAGTATCTGCAGCTCACTCGATTTATTTTGGAACAAAGGGCCAGAATTCGATCATTGCTAAACCCTGATGCGGTGATTTATGAGGTGTTCTGGAACTGGCTGGCACATGGGCCCACGGAGGAGCTCGCCGGAGGAGGCCAGAGGGAAGGGAATGTGTGCTGAGGGTGGAGGGGGGGTGGGGTGGGGGGTGCGGGCTGCCGAGTGTGTGTCTGTCTCGGGGGCCCCGTCAGGTGGTGGCTGAGCAGACGACAGACACATCGGCGAAGGAAGCACTTCATTATTCTCCCGGGACAGGGGATGGGGAGCGCGCTGGAACGGCGGTGCCGTTTAACAGCGACTGCTGAGGTACTCCGAAATGTACGTTCCGTTTCTAGAACACCAGCACCACCCGGAGAACACCTGGCTTGAGTTACCCCCATTCTCGTTTCATCCTGGAAACGCTTTTGCATCCACCCAAGCGTCTGGCGCAAAACACTTTTTCAAGGAGTTTATTTTCTTTCCTCCATGCACATGCTTTTCTCTCTCCCTCTTTCTCCCGCTTTCTCTCTCTCTTTCTCTCTCTCTCTCTCTCTCTCTCTCTCTCTCGCAGCTGGGCTCGGCCATGAGGTTGATGCACAGGCTCCTCGGTTCAGGGAATAAATCTCGCCTCAAAATCAATCCATCGCTTGAAACACAATTACACACTCCCCCCACTGCTGGAGAAAAAAAACAGGGGGCAAGACGGCAGCGGCAGCTTGGTAACATGTCAAAAGTGATAAATGCCTCTCTGCCTCTAAACAGAGAAATGGCTTGTGATGACATTGTGCTTTCTCTTAAATTAAGTGATACCAACTTATCGATTGAGATTTGAAACACACCCTCTCACACCAGCAAACATCCAGAGAGAGTACAAGAGACCTTTTTTCATTTGGGCAAGGAGACCACTCTCTGTTGAATTTTTCACACACCACGGGGTAAACGTATTTGTTTCTCAAACACAGTGGTGTTGGGTAGTACACCATAAAATCCCCCTGGCTTCCAATCAAGGAGGTGCAACAATCAAATTAGCATCAATTACAGGGCTATGTTTGAATAGCAGAGCATCAATTAACGAGTTACACCTTTCATGCTATTTTGCCACCTAAAACGTACGTTTCACACTATTAGCCAAACGTGAGCTTTCTATTTTTTGCACGTGAGCTCGCATACATCTTAACTGTTGTGCCAGATCATTAGCATAATTAGCGATGTGATAATTAGCTGTAAAATCTGAGATTAACTCTTGTTAGGGAACAGTCCTACAATCAATCCTGTGCAGACGCCTAAAATCCATATGATTAATGCGGGCAGACATGCAGGATGCTAGCTGGCATTTAGAGAGGTCAGGCCCAAAGAGACTCATAGGGTGACTGCTAAACTGCAAGGATCAAACTGTGGCCAGTCTGCTATAGCCTGAGTAAACAGTGTTAATTGGGGCTCTCGCAAAGGTATTTAACACTGGTGAGGCCAGGCTGGCAAGGGGGCGGGGGTGGATGGTGACCTTTCCAGGGATCAGAGAGGAACTGATCAATTGATACCTCGCGTGAAACAAGGTCTTTAACCGCTTAGCATACAGAAATGAGGATCGCATTTCCAAAACCAGATTACCAGGTTAAGCAGTGACTTGGAGCATTAGTCCAGGCTTTAGGGCCCTTTGGAAATCTATTCTCTCCCCGTGCCGCGATTCAGATCGCCGCACGCTGCTGCTGCTGGAACCAATAAGCATTCCACAAGCGTTTTTACGCGATCCTAAAAAACAAAATAAAAGTTTCCGAGCAAATTCAAATGAGGATGTGGGCCGACCCATGCAGCGCTCCTCCTGCTGAGCTCAATGGCGTCTTCAGATGTGGCTGAGACATGAGTAAGTGCTCTTCCCCCCGTTAGTCTTAATAAAATCAGCAGTTTTGGTGAAATGTGATTTGAGAATAACAGATCGCGAGGAGAAAAAAAAAAAAAGAGGGACGCTTAGCTGGAGGGGCGATCCAGTCACATCCATTTCCATAATCATATAGGTTTCCCATGATTCCTTGCTCCTGGGTTCACTTGTCAGCTTTGATGAATCCTCAGCATCTGCCTCTGCTGCTCCAAATTACCGGGACAGGGCTGGAGATGGGAAGGACTGGGGGGGGGTGTGTGGGGGGGTTGTGGTGGGTGGGGGGGTTGCTCTGGCTTTCAAATAGCTGGATCAATCACTGGATCATTTACCTGCAAGCGTTACCCGGCAAAAGCGCGAGCAATACATCTATGTCGGCAACGGCAACGGCAACGGCACGGCACGAGCGGCCCGAGACGTCTGCAACAAATCGTCATTGGCATTCCACTTATGAGCCATCAAACGCTATCAGATCCTCACCGCCGAATCCCAGATCAGCTCGGACGCATGGCGAGGATCTCTTTGGCTTAGCGAGCCATCAAAAAACCCACACCGCTTTTTATCTAAAAAAGAGAGTGAAGGTGGGAAAGGGGAGGGGAGGGGGGGGGCATTATTTGTTGATTTGAATATCAAAAGAGGCCACAGCAAAGCCCCTCGACTGTTATTATACAAAAAACTCCCATAGCTTCACCAAGCAGGTGTGTAATGATCAATTATTAAGGCCCTGGCTCAGGTGACTCCTTGCACCGAGGGGGCGGGGGCACGGCTTTCTGTGGCGAGCCTGCGAGGGGAATACTATTTACATAAAATTAACAGTTCAAAAGAATGAGTTCACACACCAATCAAACTTGTTAATTGACTGTCAATGGCGCGTCCCTGAATATACAACACAACTACATTATTCATCGGCGCGTGTTGACAGGGAAGACAGTCCAATTTGCATGGGTGTCCTAAACCTGATCAACAACCGCTGTGCCACATGCATTTTTAATAGGCCAGGAAGAAGCGTTTAATATTCATTAGGGTCAAACAATCACATATTTCATTTAACTTTCCATCGCTTGCAGATTATTTGTCAAAAGACCAACATAAAATATAATTGTTCTGAAATGGGGGAACATTCACATTTTTTTTTTCAGCTGCATTTTTACATTGCATTACACAGCGAAGAGGATGTTACGACAATCTCTTTGCAAGACTCAAACATTTCACTGCTTCTAACTTCTAAAAATAATCATTTCAAACATCCAGTTCTAAAAATGGCCTGCAATTTACATTTTGCCGCCAGTGAATCTCATTGCAGGGTATTAATGTGAGAGGGGATGAAATATGACGTTATGAAACTTATTTCAGACTGATTTCCTCTCAGCAGCGAAAACTTTATCCACGCAACACTAAGATCCATCATGACGCTGGCCACTTTCGCTGCATTAATTAAATGCGTGTTTTTGGCTTCATGCTTTATCGACCTTTATTTCATGGCTTAAACACCATCATTTTTCATAAAGCCAATGGTGTGTCAAAAGGTCATTGAGCCCCAAGGTCTCTGCTGGGTTGGAGACTCTAACACGTATGTAAATGATCGCTCCGACTGGTCTGGGCGCGGCAGCTCCGGAACCTTCCGTGACACTTCAACACGTCTGAGGTGTTTTAATGGTCTTTTATGGAAGTCTCTGAGGCATGGCTCTGACTTTACATATTTATATTTGTGTTGTGCGACGAGGTGTTGGAGGTGACCTTTGGGGTATGTGTTTTTCCTGTCTTTTTTTCCCCCCTCTTCAGGGTGTTATTTCTGGCTGGAGAGGTGTTTGGTGGAGAGGATGGGCCATGCTGGGCAAAGTGACCTGGTATTGATGAACAGTCAGGCTTCTCGCCGGCTCCAAGGACATGCCGAGGAAAAAGAGCGCTGGGCTTTCATCAGATATGCTAATGGTCACATTTCCCCACTGAATCATGCATAATTGAACTATGGAAAAGCTCATTCCAATGTGTATATACTCACTGCCATAAACCAAGTCACTTTACACTAGAGGTTTGCTGGCAAAAGTAAATCAAACAAATCAATATGGTCTTCAGGCTACTTGAATTTCTTCTTCTACATCTCTACAGGCTGTAAGACCCATAACACCACATAATCAAAGCAAGTATTACATGTCAATATAGTAATATCAGTCTGATTGTTTATACAGAGGGCTGACATGAAAGATGGTGGTGTACCTACAAATCACTCAAAGCCTAGGACAAATATGGGCAGATCTACAACATCAAAGCCACACAAACTGCCTAAATAAAGTATATTATGCTTTCTTGAAAAATGCACATGGGTCATTGTAAAATAAATATTTGATCATACATTCTAACATAAGTTGAGTGTAAAAAAAATGTCACTGTAATATTCCTATTGAAAAATAAGTATTATTCCCAGTGGAGTTCTTGAGTGACATTGTTCAGTCCCTTTTTTTTTTTGCTGTGGCTGGCAGTTTGTCAGGTCTGTGTGCTGTGAATTCATCTTCGGCTGACTTCCAGTCTTTGGGCTTCTTCAGCATTAGTGCATTCAAAGGCAATCACGTCTCCCGAGCGGGAGAGCGCTAGGAGACGGCCTCTCGTCGCGCCCGCGCCCCCGAGGTAATTCAGATCCTCCCGACACTCGCAGCGATTTTTTAACAAATACTCCAATTTTCATCGCACGCCATAACCTCTCTTTCCCCTCCTGCACACTGCAGAGCTACTGAGCAGCGCGGCCTCGTCACCAAAGGTGTCTTCGTGGGAAGCAAAAACAAAAAAGATGATGAAAAAAGCCCCTTTTTTGTCTTGTGCTTGTGCTCTACTTTAGGCCTAACCCTTCCATGCTCAACTGTCACACAACATCAGCGTTATGGGAACGGCGACATAAATAGCCGTACAAGATGCACAAAGGAAGGCCAGCGCCGGGGACCCCGCTGCAACATCCTCCCAGCCTCGGCACAAGCACATCCCCAAACAAACACACACACACACACACACGTGCACAAAAAGCAACGACAAAACCAATGTATGATCCCACACACACACACCAACAACAGCATTTAACACTGTGACGACAGCCGGGATAGTGTGTGTGTGGATGACGCTGGATAGGGGCAGACGATGCTTGTCTCCCTCCCCCCCTCCTCCGCCCTCACCCACCCCTCCTCTCCTCTCCTCTCCTCCACTGTCCCTCCACACGCGGCGGTGTGGATCCGGCATCCCTGCCTGTCTGACCTCGGCCTGCCCACATCGGTGTGGATAAGTAACACTGTCACGTCCGCTCTGTGTCAACTTTATGCTGATTGCTCTCCTCTATTGCTCGTTGGCCAGTGTAAACAAGGTCAGGAGCGGAGAGGGGCTTTTCAGAGACCTCACACCAGCTTACTCGCCACCAAGGAAATATTCATCTTTCACACAAAAGATATTAACGCTTAAATTATTATACTTTTGTGTAAAAAGTTTCATAATATTCATTCAATTGGATGACTGAATTGTTTTTTTTTATTACTGTGAAACTTTTAACCTTTACATTTTATAAATTACACCCTGGAGAGAAAATGCCTCTAAATGTTAAAGGGCTTTACTAGTGAGGTGACAAAATGACGAGAGCTGTGGTGCCCTGTGCAGAAAGGGCGAGGGGGGTACAGTTTCCCTTTGCGTTAGGGCACAAATGCCCCGTCGCCATCAGCTGTCTCGACCTCAGATTTTTTGACAAATTGGTTGTGAGGCTTTTACGACTGATGCACATATCGCAAAAATCATTTCTGCCAAGCTTCCTCTATGACCTGCCCGTGGGACATGACAGGCTCCTCGACGCATCGCTCGATCAAACCGGATCTTTCCAGGACAACGCAAATGATGACAAATTCCATCATCCCGCATTATGCGCTTTCCCGCTAATCTGCCTAATTCGAGAGAGTAGGGGAGGGTTTCGCCGTTTCAGCTGAGGGGCATGTTGTCTGATTGAATGATGCTGAAGCCACAGCCCTCCTCTCTTCCCTCCGTCCCTCCCTTCCTCCAGCTCCAGCTGTGACCACCTCTCCTCCTTCTTTCCCTCTCTCTCTCTCTCTCTCTCTCTCTCTCTCTCTCTTTTGCCGCTGCCCTCTCTGTCCACATCGCCATTACTTTTTTTTTTTTAAATCGCCACACTGTCAGAATCTAACAGTAAGACTACCTGAGCCTCTGTTTTGGTTGTGAACTTGGTACATGGTGAGAAAGGAAAGAAAAACAAAAAAAACAATGTGTGAGCCTGGGCTCTTTTCGGCTGCTCTGAGTGTGTATGTGTGTGTGTGTGTGTGTGAGGGGGGGGCAGAGTGAGCCGCGCACACTTTGTCTTCCACCTGACCTCCAGTGGCACATCAGCCTGTCACATTGGGGGAAGAGGCGGCCGGAGACGGGCCGGTCCCCCTGCATCGGCCACTGGAGCAATCATTTAGCAGATCGGGTCCGGCCACTTGGACACGCCAAGGTTACGTGGCCCGCGCTGCTTAAAGCCAGCGGACAACCTGCACAACACATCTATAAATAAAAAGAGGGGAGGAAAACAGGAGGAAGAGGATGGGGAAGAAAAAGCAAAACAGAGGAGGAAAAAAGTCTCCTTGAACTCGCTGGCAGTTCCGTTTCCTTTCAAAAGATGGCAGTATGACTGCATGGTAAAAAGCGAGAGGGAGATGGCCATTACTCCACACACAGGCACAGACACAGACACTGCTCTCTTACAGGGCTTCTATTTTCTTAAAACATACAACAAGCCAAAAAGCCAGAGAGTGTATTTTCTTTGACAATAGGAAAGCTGTCTTGGTCAAAAAAAATTGCAATGTTACTGTCAGCAACTCTGCTGAAGGTTATCCGAGTTTAATCTTTGCAGTTTTTATGTGCTTCTCGTACACAGATCACATCAAAAAGAGGAAAACATATTTATTTATTGATGTGAAAAAGTGAAAGACATTTTTGAAATTGTCATCTTATTTTCAATATAAATACTATTTATTTTAAATGATAGAGTTCTATTGAATAAAATGCCTCGAATTTAATTTTTTTGCCATTTGGAATTTTTTTTAGCTCATCTTTTAAATTTGTACTATCAATTATGAAACTTCCGCCTTTCAAAAGTCTTTTCAAAGTCATATTTGAAAGGCTAAAATTAATTTAATTCTGGTGCACAGAATGCGTCAGTGCTGACATTCATACTAGCTGACACACACACTTACAAATACATCCGTATGAATAATAAATGGATGTAACACTGAACACGTTGGTGTGTCGTCCGGACCACAGACTGGCTTAAAACAGGACACGGTGTATTATTCATCCGAAACACTTTTATATCTGTAGAATGTGCTAAAATGACAATGGCTAATGAAAAATGAATGACCCAGGTTAAAAGTTACTGCTCAAACGCAGCCCTCGATGAGAAATTAATGACCGCGTGAGTGCCCAAAAGTAAATGGGACATAAATGTTAATATCATTGAGCCATCAGTTTTTACTGCTATTAAAAACTAACATCTCCTTAATAAATTAAGACAAAACTGCAATGCTCGGCCACCATTGCATGAAGACCCAATAATCATGTTTCACCAGAAGCACTTAACGTCAGGCTCAATAGAACAGAGTTGTGGGAATATGGTGAGTGTAAAAGGGCTGAAAAGTACACTTAGAGTCGGCGCTTCGTCGCGAGGCCTCCCTTTCCGACCGGACAATATTTGGAGAGTCCCCGGCGCGTCCCCTTAAAGGGCAGTGCTACACACACTCCACCTGTCTTCACACTTGACGTGGGAGAGAGAGAGCCTAGTTAGCGAGCACACGGCCTGACTCCCCACCTCTCTGTTTGTCCATCACTACACCCTAGTGTGAGCCTCCCCCTCTCCTCTCCTCTCCTGCTCTCTCTCTCTCTCTCTCTCTCTCTCTCTCCCTCAACGCTGAGTTTCACGGCCGTGTGCTATTAGCTCATCTGCACCGAGGCTCTTCTTTGCCTTCCCAGTGTCGTGTCGTTTCCAACTAAGCAATGAAGCGTAGTACTAAACCACACACACACACACACACACATACTGTGTCGTCAGTGCTGTGTAATGTCTTGTTGTACCATGCACTCTTGCGTTATCTGGCATGTCGTGTGGAGTTGTTGTTTTGTTGCAATGTATTGTATACTTGTGTGTGTGTTGTGCGGGGCAGTATCGTGACATGTGGACTCGACGGTCAGTATTGTGTCATGTTTGGCGGCGCTGCGTTGTGCCGTGTTGCTGTCCGCTGGTCTGGCCAGTGTGGCGAGGAGCTTTGTTCTGTTGTGTTGTATTGTGTCATGTTGCTCTGTGCTGGGCAGAGCCGCGTGCCCCCAACGCCACCTTCAGCACCCGCGGGCACAAGACCACAGCCACCTACAAATAGCACGGCTAGTTTCCATAGTAATAGAATGGTCATCCATCCCCCCCCCCCCATCTCTCTGACGGTGATCACACTGGACAGCACTGGCCGACTGCGCTCTCTAATCATTCCAACATTCATGATTCAGTCTATTTATGCCGTGTCCAAAAGCGGAATTGATCCCTTTTTGTTTTGAATGTATCTCTGAATAGCCTCTGATGGCTGTCAGCGTAAAATTACATATTTGTGCTGTACATTCATAAAGTCTGAGTATCTGTCACCGGTGTGTGGCAAAGGCTGAGAAGCTGCTGCGAATATGGTGGTGAAGGGTGACATGGGAACACTGGCACTTTGGAGAGATCAGGTTGATACGTGCTGTCTACCTCCACACACACACTTTGATGGCACGCGCCCTCCACTTCCGCAAACGCCAAGAATCTGCGGCCCACGAATAAATCTGTCAGATTCCGACGAGCGCGTGTTTGCGTTCGCTTTCATTTGATTATGTTGTGTTCCACCTGCGACGCAAAAAAAAGGCTAGCTGTGTTTTGAAAGGCTACTCCGAAGACGACACCGTTATTAATTTCTTTCCGGTAAAAAAAAAAAGAGTGAATGAAGCCACAGCAATAATGTCAAACTGTCAGAAGAAGAAATTCACCAAGGCAGAAAAAACCCTACTAAACACACACCAATCTCCCCTATGTAAGGGTTCAGCATTGAGGTGTGTGATGAATACTATGCTGACACACACAGGCACACACACACACACACACACACACACACACAGTTTGGGGTGTGCAGATGGTCTGTGGTGTGAGTGAATGTGGTCGGGCGTGTGGGATGTGGTGTGGTGTTTGGGGTGTGAGAAGTGTCTCATGTGTATTTGTGACGTGTGAATGGACACGCGTGCCACTGTGTGTGTGTGTGTGTGTGTGTGTGTGTGTGTGTGTGTGTGTGTGTGTGTGTGTGTGTGTGTGTGTGTGGGATGTGGGATGTGGGGGTGATCCCTCTCTGCCTTCCTGTGGCTTGTTGACATGAAGCTAGGCAGTCAGGCACCAATAATACATGAAGAGCTGTTCAGAGGCAATTAGGATCAGTTGTCAGGGCCCGCGCCCGTTAATGAAGGCAGCCGAGGAGCTGAGAGGGCGGCGGGCGCAGGGGCACACGGCGGTGGCGGTGGCGTTGGCGCGGGTTGGGCGGTCGGGGCGGGTTGGCGAGGCGCGCGGGACGCCGATGCGCTCTGACAGATCCAGTCCTTCCCGTGTCCTCGGCCGGTACAAGCTACTACCAGCCCTAACGATGTCGCGTGGCAGCCACATAATCCGCCTCACGCGGGCTATGATTCGAGAAAATGACTGCTGCCACCACGGGTCAGCCTCGGCAGGGTCACAGCGGGGAGTCCAGCGCTGTGTGTGCGTGTGTGTGCGTGTGTGTGCGTGTGTGTGTGTGTGTGTGTGGGGAGGAAGAGCTTGGCTGGAGAGGCATGAGGAGTGGGGGTGGGTGGAGAAATAATTACCCCCCACCCTGCTTCACCTTGCTCTTGTGCACTCCATGCTTGGAAGACCAAGGCGGAAGGATGAGGGAGGGGGGGTGGGGGGGGGGGTACGGTGCCCTTGCGCGTGGGCTTTGGGGTGCCCTTGTTCCCTCACCCTGGCGCCCCGCCCTTCACTGCCTCTCGCCCTTTGCTGTCTCCGACATGGAGGAAGCCGGCTGCTGCTACGGCAACCGCCCGTATGTGTCAGAGCGCATATCCATCTGCGCACATTGGGAGTGGGTGCTCTCGCAAGCCAGCGGAACACAGAGACACTGGGAGATACAAGAAGAGAGAGAGGGAGGGGGGGAGACCGAGAGGGAGGGAGAGAGAGAACGAGAGAGAGAGAGAGAGAGAGAGAGAGAGAGAGAGAGAGAGAAAGAAAGAGAAATTGACAAAATGAGGGAGAAAGAAGGGAGGGGGGATTGTGTTATTATACCCCCATGCTTGCATGTGGGAGGCAGCGTTGGTGCCCTGGTGTAATTGGTCCTTCTGTGCTGTCCTGGGAGACCCTGGATGAGAGCAGAGGGCTCCTGCCTGTGCTGCTGCTGCCTGTGCTTCAGATGGCGACTCAGGCAGGCAGGGGCTGAGTGCCAGAGAGCTGGAGGAGTGTGGACTCTGAGGAGGAGGCTCTGAGTCTGTCACCAGAGGACCCCCACCTCATCCACCTCCTCCACCACCTCCCTCCACATCACCTCCACACGCTCTCACCACGCCAACGTCCGCTATCTGCTAACCCGCCACCCACACACGCCCCCCTGCCACGCAGCCGAGTCACCGCGCCAGCCAATGTCACCCGGCATCAAACACACGGCCGGGTGGCGGGTGAGTCACCGCCCTGACCAACCCCCCCCGCCTCTGACCCGGGCGATAGAGACGGAGGGTCCAGCGAGGTGGAGGGCGATGTGGGTAAACAGGTGTGTGTTGTGTTCCGTTATCCCTCGGAGGGAGAGGGGGGGGGGGGGGGGGGTGTCTCTGCCCATCTGCTGGGCTTCGCTGGAGTGCTGAATGAGACCAACTGCAAAGAGCCATCAGGTGTGTGTGTGCTGGCTTCACGTGCACCCGGTTGACCCCGGGAAACTTGGGAGAGCAGCTCAGTCTGTGCATGAGTAAGGCCAGCGTGACGCGAATCTCCACTCACAGCATGTGTTCCGACCTGACATGCCAGTCGATGAGTAAGACCTAAGCAGGGGCATTCTTGCTTTTGTGCCTTTGGGATATAACACTGTCATTTTCAACAGGAGGCAATAGGATGGGTGGCAATCAGAAGTGCAACAAGCAAAATATGTCAACGAGTCAAAATAACAAGGTTTTCATTAACACCAAAACCAAAAATCGCTCCAGTCGTGAAGCATTCTAGGCGGGGTAGTGCAAAAAGAACCCTCCTTTTTCTTCGATCGGACTCTTCCAGGATTTTGTCTCCAGGATGAGTAGAGCGCGCGTGATCATTTAGCTGCCTTTATTAGCGCTGATAGCGACGGCGCGGCACAGCTATTGTTTGGGAGGGGATGAGTGGCGAGCCTTCCCACTGTTTTTAGCCTGCAGCGCCGCGACTGTTATTGGCGCATTATTTCACGCATGCTCTCCTCTTTTATCAACTGCGTTTGAAGTAATGTTAATAGACTAGAAAATTGAGACATTTATGAAGTATGCGCCGTGTTTATGAAAAAATCCATAAAATATGATGGGGGTGGAGGATGGGGGGGGTGTGAGGTGAGATAAAAGGCAGGTTTTAATAGATTATGGCGAGGAGGCGCGAGCGTCAAGGGCCGTCGACGATCCTCCTCGGAGATCGCTCAGTTTTTATGGGATTAATTCCCGTTGTATTAAAAATGGAAGTTAAACGTCCTAATTAATCTGTACACTTGGCATAACCCATCCTCCAAACCCCCTCAACACACACTCATGCATCCTTGAATAAGACCTGTGGCCCCTGTGAGCCTTCACAAGTCTTGCTTTTCAGCTAATTACCTTTCCGTGCGTAATTGAGGTGGATGAGGCTTCCGTCGATGGTTTGTTTGTTTTTGAAGGGTGGGGAGGGATAAGGCAGAATCATCACTCCTCAGCCCAGTGATGCGTTCTGACTGGAGACGAATAATACATCTCCAAATACAAGCTCTGCTCATTTTAATTGCCAAATTTGGTCTAATATCTTCCTTTTTCTGACAAAAACTGATGTGCTATTAATCAAAAGCAATTTATCGAAACACATTTTTTTTTAACACGGCTTAACCCTCAGTGTTTAAATTCCCCTGTGATGCCTCGCATGGGATACAGAGTCCCACTCAGATTACAGTGCTACAGTATGTAGAATCATCAGACAAACAGGCTAATGCAGCTCAAACAAGACAGAACCTGAACAACACGTGAGCATAAAGAAATGGGTGAACATCATTCCTGAGCTCACTAACAAAGAGGTCAGGCCAAGCCTGGCTCTTTGTTTCAATGTCTTATCCCGCCCCCCCCCCCCCCCCCCCCTCAAAAGATTATTTAAATTTCTTGGCCCCCCTCACCAAAGCAGGCCACCGCTTCCTTTGACAATAATTGTCAATGTCACATCCACTTCCCCAACTGCTCAGTAGCACCATTTTGGCAATTCGCAAAATCCAATGCAAATCCAATTCTGTGCCCACACGAGGATTTCCACAAAACAGACTGCCGCTCCCAACGGACAAAGAGCGAGAGGGTCTATTCCCTAACCTAGGACCGCCGCTGGTGTGCCTTTCCAACAGCCCTCCCCCAGAATTTAATCTGTAAATAGAATTTGGGAACAAACGTCCTCGGGGTATTGTATTTGTCTTAATCTGAGAGGGGAGATGCTGTACAATCCTGGCGCCGATGGGGCCTCCACACAAAAGGTGATTTTCTGTCTTGGAATTATGTAATTATAGAATCATTTGAATTCCTCTCCTGCTCATTGGCAGGGAACCTCAGGAATGGCTGGCATTAAATCACAAAGGTGTGAGGCAATAAGCAATTTGGACCCCACACTGTTAACTACGACTCTGGCTAATGGAGGGTCAATTCATGCCATCTGCCAACACGCAAGCTTAATCGTCTGTTATGAGAATAGATTGAAAAAGCAGGGGACTTTTCCGTCATTTTCTCTCCGCCGTGCCTGATGACATACCAATGCTATTCAACGCAATGTCATATTGTTGAAGAAAATGAAGGCTTTGTCTTAATGGGAGAACAGGTCCCTCAGAGTAACTCGACTCAACACAATCTTTTTTATGTCATAGCTAAAGCCTTAAACCGTACTATCAAGACTCACTCCCCGTGAACTGTAGCAAATACCCTTTAAGGCTTAATCTGCACATTATCACCCATATCCCCAAATGACGGAGCATGTCCAGTCTGCTCTCTCTGCTAAATCCAGACAAGGCAATAACCACTATTAAAAAAAAAAGCGTCCCGTTTACTGTATCAGGGATATTATGCAAAACATGACCCCAAACCAGAAACTAATCAAGGGGAAACCCGATAGCAAAAAACAGGAATAAACAAAACAGAAATTGAATTATCTTTTCCGTGCCTCATGCTTGATTTCCCCTAAACGATCGCAAAACATATTGAAAGCCTACAGCGATAATCAGCGAACGCTATAAAGGTTAACTAATTCCGTAAATCACACTGGATCTGAGTCTGTCATGGAGCCAAACAACATCAGCCGCCCCACAGCAATTAGTCTAAAGGGTGTTTGGGGAAACATATCCAGCCAGTGGCTATTCAAACCACTTCCTCAACTCCCCTGCCCTCCTCCACAGGCTCAACGCAGCCAGCCAGCGGATGCAGGGCAATGCCTGACGCTAGACACGACAACATTGGGTCCTCTGACACAGTCGGTCAGATATCAGCCGATATTACACGTTATCGTACACATGTTAAATGTTAATGCAGGTTAATAAATGTCACATGATAAAATTCATGAATTGAAGTCATTCAAAAGGCCAAACAATAGCAGCATAACGTACACGATTGACAACTGTGTCAGAGACTTAATTGAGATACCACCCGAAACGGGGCCTTTCGAGCTCGGGTTCTTCCTCTGGGCTGTTAATGGGATTTCACAATTAATCACTAATTATTTCACCAGGGGAGAGGAGGAGGAGGAGGGCGTGAGGGCTTTTTCGGAGAGCGACTCCCTCGGTGAGGTTTGGTTCCAGGGAGGCCTGTCTCCACTATACAGCGGCTACATCCCCTTCACATACTCATTAAGGATGAATCGAGAGAGTGTGTGTGTGTGTGTGTGTGTGTGTGTGTGTGTGTGTGTGTGTGTGTGTCTGTGTGTATGTGTGTGTGTTGGACCACACACGTCTGCATGAGCACAGCATGGGGCTAATTGTATCAATATGTG
Organism: Sardina pilchardus; assembly: GCF_963854185.1. Taxonomy (NCBI): domain Eukaryota; kingdom Metazoa; phylum Chordata; class Actinopteri; order Clupeiformes; family Clupeidae; genus Sardina; species Sardina pilchardus. The sequence continues at coordinate 13,931,575 of NC_085013.1, read as the reverse complement.
GAGCCATCTCTGGAATTAGGGTACTGTTAATACACATGCTACAGTTTGATGAGTCGGAGATGGGATGGCGGACAGATCTGCACCAGGGAGGGGGATGTGTGTGTGTGTGTGTGTGTGTGTGTGTGTGTGTGTGTGTGTGTGTGTGTGTGTGCGTGTGTGCGTATGTGTTTATGTACTTCATTGTCTATTCCCGGTCACAGATTTACCGCAGCACAAGGCTCATATTTATGGTGTGAGACGATGGAGCTTGAAATCACTCACTAGAGGCCAAACAATTCTGTTTTTCACAGACAAAACACGCACAAATATTCAGGCTCCTCTGCCAAGGCTGGATCACAGCCGCGCCATAATTGGACCGAGTGTACACGTTCCACGAGTTTCCCATTTCAAATATGTCATGCATGTTTGGGGGCATAGGTGTGAGGTCCGGGCCTCACATTTGCACAAGGTTTCTCCATTGCAAATTGTTCGCGTGGTTTGGGTCAATCGATGCTGTTGACCAACCTGGAGGTCTACCTGGTCACCCATGCGTGCCGTTCACACACACACACACACACACACGAGAAAAGAGGAGTGTGGACGAGGCCTGGCGGAGAGGCTGGCGGAGAGGAGAGGAGAGGAGAGGAGATGAGCTGGCTACACTGTTGACAATAAACCTGACAAGTGTAATCCGTTAGCGCGCAGGTAAACAAGAGCCTCAGCCAGCCGTGCAACCGCGCTCGCACCGCTCAAGCCTTCCTTTGGAGTCACATTAGCGGTGCGCTTTTAAAAAAAACAGAAATGCCGCCTCTGCAGTTACATCAAAAGAGCACCAGATTTTAGTGATCGCCACAGGCACACACAAACACACACACACAGAAAGAGAGAGAGAGAGCACCAGTGACAGCTGTGCAGCTGAGGTTGGAATAAAATCTCCAGCTTTGTGTCTCATTATCCGGTCTTAGGTTAGTGTGCAACTTCAGTCTATGCTAATATAAGTTTTGTACTTTGTTTCACAGATGTGGCAAATGATGGAAACCATAATATCTTAATTGTGACAAACAAACACAGGAACAAACAAAAGCGGTCAACCTATAAAACTGGGTGTCCTTTTTTCCACCTACCCATTGGGTGTCATCTTTTTCATGCCCACTGCAATCTCTCCCCATAGGGAGGGAGGGAGAGGGAGAGAGAGAGAGAGAGAAAGAGAGAGAGAGAGAGGGAAAGAGAGAGAGAGAGAAGCCGGAGCCTTACCCTGACGGCCTGGCTGTAAGGCCCGATGTTGGCGGGGGCCCAGTGGGACAGGCTCTGGACGTGCATGGCCTCCCTGGACTGGAAGCAGCCCTCGGCGGGAGGCTGAGCCCAGGCGTGGAGGAGGCAGTCCATCTGCAGGAGGAGTCCCGCGGGCAGAGGGGCCTCCACACACACCCTGGCAGGAGCAGAGACAGGGGGGGGAGCAGCGGGGTTGAGCCTGACGCACTAGCATGGCCAACATGACTTCACATTACAGAGGAGCAGAACAGCCACATGGTCTACATCAGGGTGAGTTACTGTATAATATATACATTAAGGTTTTGCTGTAATATATACACTGTACATAGTAGGGGTAGATGGGTATAAATATCGGTGATTGCATTACCCCAGGAATGACATAACTGTTTTAAGAGTGGTTATGGGCATGTCTGCTGCTGGGTAGAATTGCTGGGCTGGTTGTAAGTGTCAGCAGAGTTGGCGCAGAGGGGTGGGCGCTGCCCACTGCTGCGGTCAGCGTGTCAACACGCACGGAGCCGTACCTGGCCGGAGGATTGGAGCCGAAGTGAGACACGTAGACGCCGTTCAGCTCCTTGAAGTCGGCCATGTCTCTGACGTAGAGGTGCACGAGGACAATATCCTTCATCTTCCAGCCTCCCCTCTGCAGCTCGTCTAGAACAAACACACACACACACACACACACACACACACACACACACACACACACACACACACACACACACACACAGAGTGAGTATGACCTCAGGTTATGTCTCTCGCAGCCTCCTCTCTTTGTGAGTATTAATATTTACACATACAGACACCCTCTTTTCCTCAAAAGGCCCATTTGTGCTCGGCTGACGATAACTTTGCGCGAGATAACGATTTCTGGAACGACTGATGCTTTGCGACCTGCTCCGTGGCATATCATATCATAGCTGTGTGAAAGCACAGGTCTTCAGGCAAGGCCCGTCTGCCCATAATATTTTCATACCGCATCAAGTTTGTTGTTTTTTTTCCCCCCTCCCTTGCTCTCCTCTACAGTGGAGCAGAAACAGCGTTTCAGCGCACTTCACACAGTCGGGCTCATACAAAGAGGCTGTTCATGAAATATTAACTTGTTTAATATTGTCTCAGAGCCGCGAAGGCTGTTGCGGCGGAGACGATAAACATTAAATATGCTTTTCATCTTTCGCTCCAACTTCTTAAGCAAAAAGAGAGAGAGGGAAAGAGAGAGAGGGAGGGAGAGAGGGAGAGAAAGAGATGCTCTGTTAAAGACGCCACTTAAAAAAAAAAGTTTCTGCAGGCAAAAAAAGGCAAAGCACACAGTATTCAAAAGAGACAGAAAAACGATAGATAAAGAGAGAGGGAGAGAAAGAGAGTAAGAGAGAGAGACAGAGAGAGAGGAAGAAAGAAGGCATGCATGTGTTTTGAAGACTCAGTTTCATTCCTGTCCCAGGCCCTCTTTTGTGATGGACAGGGCAGAGTGTATGTATGTATGTATGTGTGTGTGTGTGTGTGTGTGTGTGTGTGTGTGTGCTTGCAGGGTGTCAGATAGGCCTGCCTTTCGCCTCCACGCTTGAAAAGGCTGGGGTTGAATAAAGAGCATCTATCCTCTTGCTCCCTGTCCCACCTCTTCAAGTGCGTTTTGCCAGCACACCAAGGAGAAATGAAAATGTCTATGAGAACAAAGGAACAAAGGCTGTTGATGTGTGTGTGTGTGTGTGTGTGTGTGTGTGTGTGTGTGTGTGTGTGTGTGTGAATATGAGTGGACCAGACTGGCAACTTTGCTTCATTTACTGAATGTCCTCCCTCCTCTCTCCTGTTTACCTCGTCCCTTCCTGCTGCTCTGTTTTATCCTGGTCACCTCCACCTGCTGAAAGCAAGACGTCCAGCAGCATCGTCTTCTGATCTGGTGACCAGAGACGCAAGCCTGAGATGACGTGGACTACGGAGCCAGGGCCGGACTGAGTCGCACAGGAGCAAACACAGACAATGTCCCTTTTCGCCATACTCACAGGCTACCTAAATGCCCGATGCCTTTTTTGCTTTTTTATTTCATTTTTTGTTTTTTGTTTGGGGGGTTGTTGGGTTGGGTTGAGTGTGAGTTCTGAACGGCTGCTTCTGTACCTTGCAGCCTGGTGAAAGCCTGCTTGGTCTGGGCTTGGATTCTGCTGCACTCCTCCTCCTCTTCTCCGCCGCGCGCACCAGAGATGCCACTCAACCACTGGTAGCCTGCCACACTGCGGGGAGAGCAGGAGAGCGTGGGCTCTGGAGAGAGAGAGAGAGACAGAGAGAGAGAGAAAGAGACAGAGAGAGAGAAAGAGAAAGAGAGAGAGAGAAAGAGAAAGAGAGAGAAACACAATGGCGACACAGAGAGTCAGAGCAGCGCATGGCGCCGGTCTTTGTGTGCCAGGGTGGCAGAGACTGAGGGGGTGGGGTGGGGTGGGGTGGGTGTCATGGGGGAGCAAATTCAATTGACTGCAGTTGATTAGAGGGAATAGGAATAAGATTCAAAGCCTAATGGAAATTCATGGGAGATTTTCAATTTGTGACCTCAATCGTGATTAATTAAGAGAATTGAATTCCTTAATTACCCCGATATCAGCTGGTGTCATTAATTCTAATAGCCGTCATCAATAAAAGACAAATCATGTAAAAGAGATGATGGCATACAATATCATACCCAGATACCAGCACACTCCAACACACAGACACACACACATCTACACACATGATCACACACGACACACACATCTCACCGTGACCCTGCTGACAACTAAGGTCGCTGTTTGATGTAAATTCTTCCTGGATGGCTTGGGTTTTATCAGCATATTCCGCCTCCTCAGTCATCTTGTCAATGGCGCTTTGGCAAGGACAAGTACCGAGGGGCAGAGGACTCTCTGTGGGGCCCTGAAATCAAGCCCAAACGGGAATAAATCAGCCAAGAAAGATACAGGGAGAAGGGGGGGTGGGGGTGGGGGGGCAAAAAAAAAAGAAGCGATACATGCGAGTGAAAACAAAACTGAGCATAATTAGTTTTCCAATATGCATGCCATGTCAGTCTTCCCTGACGTGCCCGGGCCAAAACATGACTGGGAGGAGGAATGAATATGAAAAAGCAGTGCTAACATATTCATGAATTACAGCGAGAGGGGGCATGCTTTTTTTCTCTTTCTTTTTTTTGTTGTTGCTTGATACAGTAAATGCAATCGTTCCATCCGTCACTCATCCAGCCAGACTGTCTCTTGACGTGTCGAGTGTTTCACACGAGAGCCCAGTGTTTCATCAGTCTTGTTTATTTAGGATTTGCCCTACGTTTTTATAAATAAGATAAAATACCGCAAACAAAAATGGTCGTGTATATTTACACGCAGTATTACCTGACAGAAAAGGGCACTAAAAGCATTCAATGTCTGAAAAAGCATTTCCGTTTCAGGCTTTTTTTTTTCTTTCTCTTAAATCTCCTGCTGTCAGCTGCATTTGCCCATGTGATAATCAAATTAATTATACTCCAGCCCCAGCCCCCACGCAGTAGAGGGACTCCCGCAGAATTAACTCAGGGCAAATGATGCCACCCCCCCCACCCCCAATACACACACACTCACACACACACACACACACACACACATAGGCGCACGCACACTCCCCCGCCCACCAACCCCCTACTCCCCTGCTGCTGGTTCATCCAGAGCGGGGTGTCAGGCTGGATTCGTCAGCCTGACGGAGAGCGCTTTGGACGGCTGGGTGAGGGGAGGCTCTCCCCTGGACAGGGCCCTGGAATCTCCCTACTCTTCCCTGCTGACCTGGAGGGGGGTGTGAGGGGAAGGGAGGGAAGGGGAGGGGAGGGGGAGCAGGATGGGTGGCTGGCTGGTGGGGTTTGTGTTTGTGGGGAGAGAGAGAGGAGAGGAGAGCATGGCTGTAGGGCTGGGTGGCTGGAGGACACGAGAGCTGAGGCTTACTCAGGCTATGCTTTTTTTCCCTCTCGCCAATAACTAGCCCCCAACAACTCCGCCCCTCCAACACCACCACCCAACCCCCCCTCCTACTCCCAAACAAACCAACAACACCACCACCCCCCCAAAGAGCGAAACACACACACACACACACACACACACACACACACACACACACACACACACACACACACACACACACACACACACACACACACACACACACACACACACTCACACTCACACTCACACACACACTCACACACACACGCCCTCATCCCAGCGGCTGACCCTGCCTGGCTGTGACCCAGAACAGACTCTCCGCTCCCGCCGGTCTCGCATCAGATCTACCGCGCGCAGCTTCTGCATCTCATTTCATTCCCCCCATCCCCTCTTCATCCCCTCATCCTCTCTTCCTCTCCATCTCCTCTCCTCTCCTCCACTCCATCTCCTCTCCATCTCCCTCGCTCTAATTAACATCTCTCCTTTCAGCCAGCTCTCTCCTCAGGAATGCTGCCAAATACAGGGGCTGTGTTGGTTTGTGTTTATTTGGCTTGGGGTTCTGCGAGTCTGGCTCGCCGGACACAGATGCTGCACACAGCGCGGCTGATGAGAGCCAAGCTGCCGAGCGGGAAGAGGAATTAGACGTGGTGGGGCTCTTTGATGCTTGAAAGCGCTGGTCTCGGAGCAGTGGAGTGCCTAGATGAGGGAGCGTTTGATGCTTTTAAGTGCTGATCTCAGAGCAGTGGATTGCCATGGCGGCGGCGGCGGCGTGCTCGGCTGCGGATGGGCCTGGTGGGTTTCCTTTTAGAGAGGGGAAGCTAAGTGGTGCAGGGACACAGTAATCATGATCCAAGATGAAACTGGCACAAACTGTGGTCATCTAAAAACTTATAAAACACACACGCTCTCTCACACATCCACACACACACACAGACGCACACACACACACACATACTTAACCACATAAGCAAACACACCGAGATCACTGAGTTGCCACACGTATAAACACACTTTACTAAAGGGGAAAAAAAACAAACAGGAAAACAACTACAGACAGTCAGTCAGGCAAACACACTGAGTCCAACTCCAAGCACTTTCACTGGGGCCAATCACACACGGGTACTGCAGACTCTGGGGCCAGAATAACCTTTCTCTATCTCTTCCTCCCTCCCTCTCTCTCTCTCTATCTCTCCTCCCTCGCTCCATCTCTCCTCTATGCCTCTCCCTGGTGACAGCTATCTGGGCGTAGCCACTGCGCTCTTCCTGACCGCCCAACACTCCCCACCCACCCCTCCACCCCCTCCACCCCCTCCACCCCCTCCACCTACCTGCATGCGGGGGCACTTTAATCTGAGCCGACATGTTTATTAGGCCCGGGCCTAGTTTGGGGCGGGAGTGAATATTGCAGACGTCAAAGTAGGCCGAGCGCGGCGAGGGGAGATGGGCAAGGGAGCGAGGGAACGACAGAGGAGGAGAGAGAGACTGAGAGAGAGATGGAGAGAGAGAAAGAGGAGGATGTGGGAGAGGGGGGAAATGCCCCTGTGGAGACGCTATTCTCCAGAGTGCCTCCAACCCATCTCCCTCTCTCTCCCTCTCTCTCTCTCTCTCTCTCTCTCCCCCTCTCCCTCTCTCCCTCTCTCCCTCTCTCCTCTCCTCCATGTCAGAGCAGCAGAGATGTTCAACAAACTTCTCACGCAGCCGGCGGCACGTCCGCTCCACTCTCCAGCTCTGCTGTTTTCATTGCGCTCCACTCCGCGCATAATGATATAATGACCGAGTTCCAATTTCACGAGGAAAAGCCGTGTCCATCGCTCCAATCAAAAATAAAACAAACACATGGCAATTTTCTCCCCGTTCTGCAAAATCGAACAATCAAAACAAGCGCATGAAACTGTCAATAAATAAAATACACATCATTCCACTTCAGTGAGTGGTTTACGGCGCGGCGCGCCGTCATGTGAAAGCAGAACAGCTTTTTCCCAGGCCTGAGTGAACGGCTCATCTCATCCTGGGAGGAGAGGAGGAGGAGAAGCACAGAGGGGAAGGAGAAGGAGAGAGGAGAACAAGGGGGATAGAGAACAGATGAGAGGAGAGGGGAGGTGGGGAAACAGGGGGAGGCCATGAGAGGATAGGAGAAGAGGAGGAGGAGAGAGAAGAGAGGCCAACGAAAGGCAGAGAAAGGAGAGGAGAAGAGAGGAGAGGCGTAAAGTGAAAGTGATGAAGAGAGGAGAGAGGAGAGGAGAGGGAGGAGTGGAGAGCAGGAGAGAGGAGAGAGGAGGACAGTGGTGTGTCCAGATGAGAGGGGAGCGGAGCAGACCTGGCCCTTGTCCTCCGTGTGCATCTGAGTGAAGCGCAGGTAGCCGACCGGTGCAAAGGCGTCTGCCGAGTGGATCACCGTCTCCATGGCATCACTGCACATTTGAGATTAAAAAACAGTTCAAAACAGAAAACAAAACCGAGAAATACACCCTAAATTATACCCCAGAACAGTCTGAACTGTTACTATATACATTAAACTACTTAAGCTGCAGTGTGTAATGGCCCTTTAGGCTTCTAGTCCAGGTACCAACTAAATTAATGAGATACAGCCTGTTGGCACCAACGGTGCAATGAGGCTTTTTGGATGGGAGATAGTGCGCTTTATGATAACTTACATGACAATCTTTTTCTTGAAGAGAGGGCAATCGGTTGTGAAGGTCTCGTATTCGCCCCCTTCCCCGCAAATGTGCACTCCATACTTGCGCGAGAGCTGCCAGAAGGGAAGGAATTCATCAATGTTTAACAGCCGTTTCATGAAAGGGACTCCACTTTTCGTCCATTTCCTTTCCGTCATTAAAGAACGTCGGCCCAAAAAAAGGGCTCTGAATGAAACCGTGGGCCACTTGTTAATGCGGCCGATCCCATATAAATTTTACGGTCTCGGGCCCAGGGGCCTGGGGGGAGCTGGCGTGGGTTTGGACCGGAGCCCAACCGGTGGGTTCATGTGGGGTGAGGCGAGGAGGTGGTAGTGGCAGAGAGAGAGAGAGAGAGTGTGTGGGGCAGAGAGAAAGAAAGAGAGAGTGTGTGTGTATGTGAGAGAGAGAGAGAGAGAGAGATAGGCGCAGGGAGAGAAATGCTCTGACCTGTTTCAGATGAGGTTCCATCTCCGCCAAAGACTTCCCTAAATGCTTCTCAGGGTCCAGGCCTGCCAGACACACACACACAAACACACACACACACACACACCCACACAGACACAACACACACACACGACACACACATCACACACACACACCACACACACACACCAGAGGAGAAGGGCCCCATCAGAGACACAGTGCAGTGATTCATGATGACAGCAAGAGGCAGGCCCGTCTCCCACACACACAGAGACGGCACAACACAGCACACACAAAGAACTTGGCCCGGGACCTTATTTATTTGACTTTGCAAATTGTGTACACAAATCTCTCCGGGTAAGGTTAACAGTTTTCAGTCGCGCTGAAAAGCGAGCCCCTGCCTGGTTCCTTTGTGAACGTAAACTGGGAGAGATCCTGTTTATTTGTCTTTCCCCCCTTAAACGGCACAGGGAAGTGACTCAGGCCCCACAGATGTGCTCCGCACACAGGAGACAGAGGGAAAGAGAGAGAGAGAGAGAGAGAGAGAGACACACAAAGAGAATGACGAGAGAGGGAGATATAGATAGTGAGAGAAGAGGGGGGGGTGTAAGGAAAGTGAGGGAGAGCAATGGAGGAGGAAAAAAGAAAGGAAGAAAGGAAAAAGGGGAGAGGAGTTGCCCAGGAGTGCTGATGTGTCCTGCACACACGTGGGTCGGCGGTGTCCTTGACTGTAATCTCCCCAGACGTGTCTCCCCCGACCCCTGCGCTGCCGGCGCCTGCACCTCCGTGTGCCTTTTCTCAGGGCCCGTCACCAGCCTCGCGTCGCTCCAAACAAAACAAAACAAAACCGAAAAAAAAACGTGACGCTGGTCGAGCCCCCACGTGCGAGCGCTCACCACCGCCGCCCTGCCAGACGGCCGGTCCCCCCCCCCCCTGCGTGAGGCAGACGCCCACCTGGTTCTGATCCGCCGCCGCCGCCGCCGCCACTGTGCTGCGCCGAGCCGAGCCGCACCGTTCCCACTCCACTTCCCGGTAAACAGTTCCATGTCCTCCCCTGGTAAACAAACAGGAGACGCTGGCTACTTATGCCCCTCCAAACCGCAGCAGGACCAAAGTCAGGGCTTCCCGGCAAGACGTGGCATGGCAGACGCGATGACGTGAGGCGTGCTGCCGCGGCGTGTTTCTGCGGAGTCGCGCCGATTCTCATGGCAACAGCCGGCTACACCTAAACCAGGTTTTTTTGCCGGGGAAATGAAATTAAGCCCAAAAACCTTCTGCCGGCAGGTCTGGACAGTAACGTAGAGGAGACCGTATTGGACAGGTTCGGTGTGCGTTCAACGGCGTTGCTACTGTGGCACTACATTGTCAAAGTCCACCGCAAAAAAAGTTATCGAGAACACGGTAATGCAGACTCTCCCGGTCTCTTTTTTTCCCTCTCATACTCGTTCCCTTTCTCCTGCGAAAACCTCAAAGGTCAAGGGCTTAACCGCAGACCCTGGGGAAGGAGGGGGGCTTCAAAAACCCCACGTTTCAAGTGGAGCCAGGCCACGAGCTCCTGCAGGATGGCGGGGGGGAGGAGGGAGGGGGTGGGGGTGGGGGGGTGGGGGGTGGAGAGGGAGCTGGCGGGGGAGCGCGAGGGCAAGCGGAGGGGAGAGAGAGAAGAGGCCGAGGAGGGCCCGCGTCTGCCACCCAGGGGAACGGTGCTCTTAATTAGTGTGAGAATATCTAATCTCGACATCTTCTCATCTTAACCCCACGCACAAAAAAGGTAATAAGGAAGAGAGAGAGGGAGGGAAAGAAAGAAAGAAAGAAAGAGAGAGAGAGAGGGGAGAGAGAGTGAAAGAGGTGGGGTGGGTGGGGGAGAGCATTAAAATTCAATCCAATTTAAATATCCCTTTTTAATTAGTCATGCCTTTTAACAAATTTTAATGATTGGCTTCAAATTGCTTGTGAGGATGTCGCCTTTTCCCCCCCCCCCCCTCCCCCCCCTTTTTCCTTAACATGTTCATTAACTTTCCCCACTCGTGAATAAAATATGATACAGGACTTGGTATTTACGGGGAGTAAGGAGACACAGGAAATCCAGCAGGCCACCCCAATGGTTAATTAAAGCGTGTTAACCTGAGCCTGGCTCCTCGATGCCCTTCTCTTCACCTGAGGGAGTCACACCACAGTCAACAGACGGCAAACACAAACAAATATCTGATGTGGCTGGCCGCGGGTTTCCTCAGGCAGTGTAACTAGAACAAAGACAGTCTGAGTGTGGTGACTAAACAGAAACTCTAGTCTCTAGCAATATCCGCCTTACTTGATCTTGCTAACTCATTTCAAGTGTCAACGTGATTGACATCAGATACTGATCAGATAGGGTGCTTCCTGCACGTGTTTGTGTCTATTATCAAGATAAATATGCTACAGAACATTCACGGCATGACTGAACATTATGATTTATTAGAGCTCTGCGGTTAATTCAGGAGTATGACACTCTTCACAAAGCACTAACTGGTAATTGAGAAGTCTTACAACAATCATCAAAAACCAGTCAGACCAGAGGCAACCACAACACAGTAAATAATAACACTCAATGATTTCTGTCTAGAGCATGTCTGTAGGTAGTACTGTAGGTACTGAGCAATGGCAGACACAAAGCCAAGGCGAGCAACAGAGTCGCCGTGTTTGGTCCACGGTGGGCAGCCATTTAAAGCCATTTAGCGCTGCTTAACTGACACACGGCACTCTGTTCCGGGACCTTCACGTCTCTGGCGTCCCCTCCACCTGCTTTAGTGGCTGACCTCACTCTCATTACGCCGGCTCATTATGCCACATTAAACCCAAATAATCCCACCAGAAGTCGCCGTTTGTCTGCCTCTGAAGACCACTCCTGAGCACTCTGCTCAGACGGCGCTCTGGCCAAAGCAGAAGGAATGGCTCCCCTTTAAAAGGATTCTGTCCAGTATTATCCAATAAAAGAGCAATTAAAGGCAGTGAACTTTCAAAGCGAGGCTATCAGGCAAAGCAAGGGGAAATGGATTTTAAGGTCTCCCTGCTCACTTCATTACTTTGCTCAACAGCCTCAAATTAGAGGGCAGTGGGGGAATAAAGTACTTTCTCCTGGAAAGTTTGCGATAACTGAAGAGATAATCTAAGAAACTAGAGATTGAAGGTCACAAACAAATGTGTGCCAATCACAGGCCTAAATGGGAACAGCGACAAGATGAAATTGTGCCCCACGCACAAACACAAACACAAACACACACACAACAACAGATACAGACAACCATATAAACTTAATATATAAACAACCAAAACATTAATTTATGAGAGCTGCTTAACATCACAACCTTAAACCCTTCAGGTAACTTTCTCACATCATTGTACTTAAAAGATATCCCAGTTGCGTTCTTCATGCCTTTGATGAAACTCACAAGCACTGCTGCTTGTGCAATCGAATCAGCCTAATCACAGCAGCTCCTTATAATCACCAACTCCCATGAACACAACATCCACAGACTACCCCAGATCAAGAGAGTTTGTTGCCTCCCTAATTGAAATGAACACTCTTTGGTTCTCCGATGCTGGCTGGAGAAGCAAATTAAAAAGCTGTGAGATGGTAGATAATGCGTTGGTGTTTGGAAATACCGGCCGCCCTGAGATTGTCTCGTGATGGGCCCGTGTGGATTGACAGCCTAGTTTAATCCCTGCTTTCAGGAGAAGGGGGGAAGAAAATCGGATTCATGATGTGTAACATTTTAGCTTCTGAATGCATGAAATGACGTGAGCTAGTTCATCCTTTTGAACAATGCTCTCAAAGACCTTACGAAAAACAATAACCGCACGCTATCTTTTCCTATCTGAGAGAGAGACGAAGAATGAGAGAGAGAGAGAGAAAGAGAGACAGAGAGAGAGAGGAAAGAGCAGATGATAAGATTAGAGTATGTGTGAAATTTGTTCAAGCCCTTATCTGAAATTCTGTGTCTGTGCATAGAATAATAGGGTAAGGCAAATGCAATTCTCACACATCAAGGTGGTAATCTTTTTATCCGACAAATTAAAGGGAAAAACGAGGGCAATTATAACCTCGTCTGATGCTTATCATGCTGTCTTACACAGACTTTATCCTTTCGCTTAAACGAAACAGGGACACAAAACATCTAATATTACAACCATGTCATTACCACAACAGTAAAGCTGCTTATATTATCTTATATAAAATTTCATCTCCTGATGTAAGAGTAGCATTTGACTGCATTAAAGCAGTGCATAAGCCTCGCTGTGCAGCCATGATATCTGTATTCTCACAAGATGAGAAAAATAAGTGGTGGTGCGTTATCGCAATTACTAATATGACAAAAACACAGTCCTCGTTGTGTGAACATCGGACTAAAGCCTTGCTTTGTTTTGTTCTGGAGATGTTCAAGGTTAACCTCGCCAGCCCAAGAGCATAGTCTGTCATTTATGGGCACTGGGCTAAAGTTACTCTGGCTGTATCCATCACAATGTTTTATTGCAGGTGGTGCCACAAATGTCAACAGCAAATTACGATACTGCTCCCAGGACTCATTTGGCTACTGCCATTGAAAAAGCAATGAAAGTCGGACTTCCTCTGGAGCAGCTGGCCACTTCCCTTATTACTGAGGTATCATGGGAAAATCTGCTCCGCTGCTAACAATAACACTACCAATCTGCTATTCTTACCACACTTGAATACAATTAAGCCAATTAAACCTTTAGAAAGCCACAGCTTTAACAAGCATGTCAGACATTTATGTATTTGATGTCTTGAAATAGCATTTGTCCAGTACTGGCAAATGGGGTGTGCGTTGCAGTCAGAGTTATGGTTATAACTCCTTGAAATAATTAATTCTACAGAACATTTTCAGTATTCAGTGGAAAATCTCAGAGACTCATAATGGTCAAGTCTCGTCAGCGAAACCTTTCAGCCTCATCGTAGCAATTAGGAGCGGGAGACCAATTAGCGACCAGTGACTGCAGCAAGGGCGGGCGTCCTCACCTACGCAAATCAATCAGCTTACTAATTGTGTGAATGTTTAATGTGCGCCCGTCTAAACAGCCAATTACCGGGGAAGAGAGCCCATGTTGGAAAACAACAAGGACGTTCTCGGACATCGATAAAAGAGCAGACAAAGCTGCAACGAAACCGAGTCCATCTTGGGAGGCCAGGTATTTTTTTTTCCCCAAGAATGATTACAGTACTGCTGTTCTCTTTGTCTTCCTTGATCGAGTAAACTGGCAATGAACTCGCCCCCGCCTCACCAAAAGAAAAACTACCACCCCGCAGCCAGCCCCTGGCAGTCCAACCACCTGTTCTAGCAGGGCTTAGGCACATCAAATAAAAAAGAACAACAAAGACGGGGGAGAATTTGTCGTTTTCAAAGTGGTCGCGACCCGGAGGGGGGCGGGCGAGGTGTCTTTATCTCCGTCTGAGGTCTACCTGGGCGACCCTCCCACTCACCTCCATCCCCTTACCCCACCCACCCACCCACCTCCATCCCCATCCCCAGCCCCAATGCTCCTGTCCCGCCTGCACGTCACCCAATACCTATACCCAATCCCTCTACACACACCCACCTCTACACACACACACACTTCTCCGCTTAAACCTGCTCTAATGAAAGCTGCAATTATTCTGCTGGTGGCTAATGGGCTGGCGGCACTTGCAGACTCCTCAGCATTCTCTCTCTCTCTCTCTCTCTCTCTCTCTCTTTCTCTCCCTCTCTCTTTCTCTCTCTCTCTCCCTCTCTCATGTCTAATTACAGCCGCCCCGGGGACAGGTGAGGAGTCAGCGGCGATAAGATCTGAGAGCTCTACCTGTAGCCAGGTAAGAGGAGGAGGTGGCGAGGAGGGGAGGAGGAGGAGGTGGTGGTGGTGGTGGCGGAGGTCTGAAAAACACAACAGGCCCCAGGTCGTTTTCCTTTCTAATTATAAGCCTGTGACACGCGGAGAATGTGCTCTTTTGAGAGGGAGCGGGTGTTTTGGCGGAGGTGGAGGTGGGGGTGGGGGTGGGGGCGGGGTGTTGGTAAGGTGAGGCCGCGGTGCCGTCGGCAGGGCACTGCGGTGAGGCCCTGGGGGTGGCGAGGTGAGAGCCTGTCTCGGTGACAAGTGCGAGAGGCTCAGGGCGGTGTTTGGGAGAGCGTCTCGAACTGCCCCGGGGCTTGGAGGCTAATGTGCATTCCTTGGGAGGCATACAAAGGAGCTTTTTGTTTCCGAGGCGCCAAAAAAAAAAAAAAAACACGAAAAAAGGGGCAATAAAAACATGAAAAGATGCGTCAGTGAAATTACTTTGTCCTGTTCTGAACCAAAGACTTTCTGTAAAATGCAAATTACATGAATGAAAGGATATTCAAAACCTAAAGCTCACATTTGTGCTTCATAAAGTCTTCTTCTTCTATAAAAGACATCAGAAACTTGATAGAGTTTCAGTGAGCAGTTTTGTGCTATTTGTGACTAAAGCTATTGGCGACTAAAACAGTTTGATCGGCACGTGGACATTGACTAATATTTTAATAGGTAAGTATTATTCTAGATTGGGCATAATAATATCGTATACAAGTAGATATGCCACTGAATGGCACAGATCAAGTGTCTGCCTGAAACCCTTAATAACTGATTACGATTGAGTCTGACAGCAAGTACTTAAGTGTGCGTAAACAGCAGCTAAATGGAGTGATTTATTGCCACAAGTGGTTGGAGGATAAAAAGAACCATTTGC
The DNA here is from genome assembly GCF_963854185.1 of Sardina pilchardus. Taxonomy (NCBI): domain Eukaryota; kingdom Metazoa; phylum Chordata; class Actinopteri; order Clupeiformes; family Clupeidae; genus Sardina; species Sardina pilchardus. The sequence goes on along the minus strand of NC_085013.1, from coordinate 13,916,558 downwards.
AGCATAATGATCATTTATCACTTCCAGTGTCAGTGTCAAGTAGACACAAGTAACAATCCGCGTATGGAAAACTCAGAGAGAAAGACAGGTTTTCTTTTCCTCTCCTCCCCCCCGCCCTTTTCTCTCTCCGTCCCCGTGCAGCAACCTGATCTGCATCTCGCCCGAGGCCACGGCGCGGGGCCCGACAGCACCAGCCAGGTGACAAGACACTAACCTTTCGGCGGCCGCACAGCTCTTTAAGAGCTTAAACGAGATATACTAGATTTTAATCGTCGCGTCGCGGCCCATGGCTGTCGAGGTATGCCAGGGACCCTGACGAACAAGCCGTGCCCACGACCCCCCCCCCCCTCCCTCCCCTGCACGCTGTTGTGACGACGGTGGGGTAATTACGGACGCCTTCTTCTTTTCTTTTCATTAGCGCCGATCGGCAATCAGTCCAGATCTTTCTGCGGCTGCAGGCCTCGGCTCTTATCTTTTGCACACTGCTCAACGCTCGACCGAGCTTTTGGCCCTCCAGCCCAAGCCTCAACCAACCATCTCCGCCAGCCCCGTGTTTGATGATTTAGTCTGCGGTATTTTGCTTTTTGTGCACTCTATCTGTCTCTGGTTACACTGAGGCAGCTGAGCAACACCCCCCCCCCCCACACACACACACACACACACACACACACACAAACCCTATTCCTCCCTCCTGTCCCCACTGACCGACCACAACCCTGTGTATGTGTGTGTGTGTATATGTGTATGTGTATGTGTATGTGAGAGGTGTGTATATGTGTATGTGTATGCGAGAGTCTATGTATGTGTATGTGTATGTGTATGTGTATGTGTATGTGTATGTGTATGTGTATGTGTATGTGTATGTGTATGTGTATGTGTATGTGTATGTGTATGTGTATATGTGTGTGTGTGTGTGTGTATGTGTGTGTGTGAGTGTGTGTGTGTGTGTGTGTGTGTGACTGGTGAACTGCCAATGGCGCGAGGGGGGGGTGTTGCGGTGGCAAGGGTTGACTGCTCTGCCGCAGCCCGCTCACCCACCGACGGCGGCCACTTTGATCAGGAGGGCGTGGACGCCACACGATATCATCTCGGAGAGCAGCGACTCCTGGTCCCGGCGCCACAGGTAGGCCAGCGGCTGGAGCTGGAGCCGAGAACACCTGAGACAGGAAAACAAGAGAGAGAGGGAGAGAGAGAGGGAGGGAGAGAGAAAGAAAAACAGAGAGGCAGAGACAGAATGATGGAAAGAGAAACACAAACACCACGATAAGAGGAGAGAGGGAAATCAAGAGACAGAGAGAGGGAGAGAGAGAGGGAGGGAGAGAGAGAGGGAGGAGAGAGAGAGAGCATGAGAATGTGAGACAAGGAGAGGGAGACCGAGATAAAGAGCTCACATCACACCGCCGCCACCAGCTCAACAACTTCAAAGACAATTGGCACTTTCGCTCTCCGGGCAGCGTGCCACGGCCGGGCTCGTATGGCACAGACACTCAGACCGGCTCAAAGGCTCCCAGCCTCCGCCACCGAGGAGGGTGCAAATTAAAAGCGTCATTATGAAATCACAGCTCAATCCCCTTCACTGCCACCCAACCCACCAACCCCACCACCCAACATCTACCATTCACCCCCCCCCCCCCCCCCCCCCACACACACCCACCCCGGTTGCCTCCACCATCCCGTCATCCAGTCCTGTCACGGAGAGAGACAGCGCAGGTAACCTGAGCCCCAACCAGACGCCTCAAGGTGTGAGGGGCCCCCGCCAAGACAATGGGCGGCTGACGGGAGGTATTTGTTGACAGGCAAGGAGTCGCACGGCGCTGGCAGGGTGCTGGTGGTGGCGGTGGTGGTGCTGTTGGAATGTGCTGGAAGACGAGGCCGAGGCCCCCTGACTTGATGGCCTGCCGACGCGGGCGGCTGTCACGGAGGAGAAACTTCTCACCAGCGCTAAGACTCTCTTAGCTTTTTCGGGGTCGCTCCGGCCACCGCTGGCACGCCGCAGATTCCCAGCATGCCGAGGGGGCTTTGACTGGCGCTCCGGTGCCCGAGTGGCTTGGTACCAGCGCTCCATCACAAGCCACTTACGCTACAAGGGTATCAAGTGCACGTGCTTTTGGGCCAGGTGATACGGCGGACTTTGAGGCAGAGCATCAAATGATAATACAGTACAATACGTCCAGCGGCAATGAAAGGGGACCAACTATTCTTTGTATCTTCAAAAGTATTGTCAAGACGGTGGGGACTCCTTTAGGGCCTTGCGGTGGCAATACAGTCAAAACATCCAACAGGTTTGAAGAAGTGGTAGAAAATCCAATATGGCGGATATAAACAAAGACAGTGGTCTGAAGCCAATTTTTTTAACAATGAGGTTCTGCCAGCACAAAACATTCTGGAAAAACTGACAGGGAATATGCTGGTACCTGCTAAAATTTCAGCGAAGATTAAGTTGGGGTTTTTTCTCTCTTCCCAGGCCATTTAAGATGTTAAACAACACTAAACAAGGAGTTCACGGTCACCTATACATAACACACACAAGGGTGCTCCAGCAGCCTTTGGCTTGCGTCCCGAAATTAAAGTGCAATTCAATGCCTGGACAGTGGAAACTGACGTGCGCCAACAGAGGTATCGGTTGAGCACCGAGTGTGTGTGTTCGCGTTGTGAGAGACAGTCGAGATCTACTTACACATTTTCCACTCG